>NW_015170897.1:776853-819890 GCF_001447785.1 Gekko japonicus | reverse complement strand
ATCTACACTGAGATGATGTCCAACTTAACCAAATGGTCTACTAACTCTTTCACTTGGATTGATCGCATATCAATATTACGATCATATGTATTACCTAAATTTATGTATTTGTTCCGAACTCTACCAGTTTTTATTCCTAACAATTTATTAACTAAGTGGCAGAAAGATATAAACAAATTTTTATGGAAATATAAAGCACCAAGAGTGAAATTTAACACTATTAAACAACCCATACTAAAAGGTGGGATGGCCGTACCTGATTTCAATTTGTATTATCAGGCCTCTATTCTAGCAATGCTGGTTCGCCAATACAACGACACATTGGAACTTGACTGGAAATGGATAGAGGAACATACAATACCAGGCCATACGTTTCAAGAACTTCTATGGAAATCTGGGAATTTTAATTTAAATTTACCTAACATCTCTCCTTATCTTCGTGACACATTAAAAATTTGGTACTTAAATAAAAAAATACTCACCTCACCCTCATCAAAATTGAGTACATTTTGTGGTCAATCATGGTTCACTCCAGCCCTTAATCCATCGCAGTTTGCTACCTGGAAAAAAGCAAAAGTTACAAGAATCATAGACATATTACATAAAGATAAAATGCTTGATAAACTACTTATTGAGAGGAAATATAATACCTCAATCAAATGGTTCGAATATCTTCAGTTAAGTCATCTTTTGGAATCCCAACCTTTTAAATCTTCTTTGCGCAGACCTCTTACAGGATTTGAGAAACTGCTATACCTGCAACATAAAAAAAAGGCCTTATATCTAAAATTTATAATATGTTACTGAGCTCCAAATCTAACATGGAACTCTCATACCAAAAGACATGGTCAGTAGATCTTCAAATGCAACTATCAGATGATCAATGGGAGCAAATATGGTCTACACACAAAAAGATGTCTCACTCTCTCTATATACAAGAAGCCAATTTAAAGGTACTGCTAAGGTGGTATTTAACCCCAACCAGATTAACGCATATGATTCCCAATATGACACCAAGTTGTTGGAAAGGTTGCGGAGAAAGGGCCACCTACATACATTGTTGGTGGTCGTGTAAATTCGTACAAGCCTTTTGGTCAAACATAATACATCAAATTAAGATATACACAGGCTGGGATCTACCAAACGAACCAGCACTACTACTACTTAACCTATGGCCTGATATTCCTCTTTCCAATAATAATAAGACACTGATAAACATTTTACTAACGGCGGCAAAGATTCTAATCGCCAAACATTGGAAAGACAAAAAGATACCTACGGTCCAACAATGGATCCACAAAATTTGGGATTTATTTTTACTGGAAAACTTTAATATTTTTCACACAGAGAGGCAAACAGAAATTAACATAAAGGATCCTTTGAATGTATGGTCTCCCATTCTAGATAGGATCAATGTGGATAAATTTGATTGGGAGTCCATTAGACATGCTAAATATCAATTGATGTTATTCAACTAGACCATTACGATATTATCTGCATAGAGTATGTTTTCTTTGGACTTAAATTCAATACATAAGCATAGAATGAACAAATGTAAATGTAAATGTATATGTTATAGATAGGTTAGAACACGCTTGGAAGTTAGTTAAACTCTGTTGGAAACATTGATATATGATAAATGTACCTATGTTTTTTCTTTTATTATTGTAATTTGTATCTCTTGATAAACAATAAAAATATTTTCAAAAAAAAAAAAAGAAATGGAATGATCCAGCTTCGCCACCTTTGACTCTGCATTGTTGTTGTTTTTGTTGTTTCACTGTCAAGTCACAGCTGATCTATGGTGACCCTGTAGGGTTTTCAAGGCAAGAGCTGTTCAGAGGCGGTTTGCCATTGCCAGTATCTACAGCCCTGGTATTCCTTGGTGGTCTCCCTTCCAAATACTGACCAGGGCTGACCCTGCTTAGTTTTCCAAGATCTGATTAGATCGGGCTAGTCTGGGCTATCCAGGTCATAGCTCTTTTAAAAAGAAAGCTGAATCATTCCTCTTAATCTCATATTATCCTGCCTGTTCACTGAGCTAATCCATGGAGGTAGAGTTGCCAAGTCTGGGTTGGAAAATACCTGGAGACTTTGGGGGTGGAGCCAGGAGAGGGTGTGGTTTGGGGAGTGGAGGGGCCTCCGCATAGTACAATGCCATAGAATCCACCCTTCAAAGCAGCCATTTTCTCCAGGGGAGCTGATCTCTGTCGGCTGGGGATCAGTGGTAAAAGCAGGAGATCCCCAGGCCCCACCTGGAGGCTGGCAACCCTACATGGAGGCCTTTCATTGAGTGCCCCACGCAAGATAGGACATGAGAAAAGGGCTTTGACTCATAGTGTTGCTATGTCAGTAGAATAACCTCCACACAAGAGGTTCTCTTGCCACCAGCTTTCCTGTCATTTCACCTCCAGGTGACGATATTTTTGTTAATATTTGATTAAATTGATATTATTATGCATTTAATTGCTGCCCTTACTGGATTTTAGTTCCAGAGGGTAGCTGTTGGCCTACAGTAGGAGCACTAGATTCAAGTCCAATAGCACCTGAGTGACCAACAAGATTCTGGGGGTATAAGCTTTCAAGAGTCAAAGCTCCCTTCATCAGATGCTACTAGACTCAAATGCAGATCTTGTTGGATCTGAGTTTTTTATTTTTATTTTTAATTTTGCATGCGGTTTTATATGTTGCTAACAGTGCTCATTTTTAATTGCTGCTTTGGCATTTGGATTGTTTTTATGCTATCGATATATATTTTAGGATACATTTTTATCAACTGATAGCTTTTTATGTTTTATCTGATTTTTATTTGACCTTTATGTTCATTGTACAAAAATAAATAATACATAGAAATGATAATATCTGCTAATATAATTGTACTAATGTATAGGTATTCAGTAGCCCTGAACTTGATGGCCCAGACTAGTCAGCTCTCAAGCAGGGTCAGCCCTGGTCAGTATTTGAATGGGAGACCACCAAGGAATTCCAGGGCCACTGTTCAAAAGAAGGCAATGGCAAATCGCCACCGTTAGTCTCTAGCCTAGAAATCTTCATGGGGTCACCATAAATTGGCTTCAAGTTGACTGTACTTTAAACACACACACAGTCATCCTAAACAACTTAGTTGTTATTTTCTGTGTGTGTGTCTGTAAGGAAGATTTACTCCTTTATCAAGTTAATTCCATGTGTTACAACTTTTTCCCATTGTAAATCTAAGTTCATAAGATCATTGATTTTGTTTTCACTGTGGCTCATTGCATTTTGGTAAAGACAGGATAGAAATGTGTGAATCTACATATGCTGAAAGCCATTTATTTTAGGTTACCCTCTATGTGATGGTGGTTGACTCACTTGCTTAAAACATCTGTAGCTAATTGCTGTACCTTCTCATTTCTTTCAGTGCACACAATTTCTGCTTGTGATATGCTGTAGTTTGAGAAAATACATGCATTTCTGCATGATTGTCTACACTGGTCTTGCATCCTTCCACTCAGATGTCCCAAGGCACTGGTCTCTGTTCTTTAAAAGCTATATACGTCTGCTTAGCCAGACTATCCATAGCTTTGGAGTTGGATGTCATTGATATGCTGATGACACCTAGCTATGTATATCTATCTGTAAGCCTCCAGAGGAAGCTGTCTCTGAACTGCTACCTGGATTCTATCATCAGGTGGCTGTAGGAGAACAAGCTAAAACAAAATCCAGATTAGACAGTGTTGATTTTGGTCAGTGCGACTGATAAAAAGAAGAGTATTACTTTAGAAGGGGGTGTCTCATGACAGTGGACTCTGTCAAAAACTTGGAAATTCTCCTGAACCTGTCTTTGTGAAAGGAAAGAACATGGGATTATGTTGCTAGGAGTGCTTTTATTTCAGTTATAGTACAAGTAAAGGTTTCCCTTGCTCGAAAGCCAGTCGACTCTGACTCTAGGGGGCAGTGCTCATCTCCATTTCCAAGCTGAAGAGCCAGCACCATCCAAAGACATTTTTGTGGCCATGTGGCCAGCATGCCTAAATGCCAAGGCACACTGAATGTTGTTACCTTCCCACCAAAGCCTATTGATTTACTTGCAATTTCTTGCTTTTGAACTGCTAGGTTGGCAAGAGCTGGGGCCAGGGACAGGAGCTCACTCCATCAATCAGCACTAGGGTCTCGAACTGCCGACCTAGAGACCTTCCGGTCTGCAGCTCAGCATCTTAACCTCTGAGCCACCACAGTTATACCCAGCACATAAATTGCATCCCCTTTTGGACTATGTTCTTCTTCAGCTTTGAAACCACAATTGATATAAAATGTGGCAGCCTCCTTGCACACTGGATCTAGTAGCATACAGTGCCGTCCTAAGCATATTTCCTTGCCTATTTCACTTTGGGTTGCAGCCAAAGGGAAATCTTATCTTGAACTATTATTTTATTCCATGAGTCCTAAATCACTACAACAAACATGGAGCAGGGCAATGACACAAACAAAAAGATCTTCTCTCTTGTAGCTTGTGATAAAGTATGCAAAAGAGAACTTTCCCAATGAGCGTAATTGACTAATTTTTAATATCTGGTGTAAGGGAGTTGCATTTTCATAACTTAATTACAGTGTCAGTAGGTTGCCAATTAATTAATTGAAATTCTTTTTTGTCTGAGCGCTGTCTCCAGCTGTATTTAATCAGTGCATGGCTGAGAAGGGAAGGGAAGGGCTATTGTCTTCTGCCTGGCTGGATGATAAAGTGTTTTTTACCCTGCACTGTTTATCATATTTTGCTTCCTGTTGTGATGTTTGCCACTTTTGGAATTTCAGCTTGAGTGGTGGATCAGATTGTCCAAACTGGTATTACAATAATCATGCATTTCTAGGGATAGCATGAGGAGCAATTAATCAAATAGAAGAAAGAAATGTTCTAGATGTATGAGGATGGGGGGGGGGGATGCTTTTGTACCTTGGAGACCAATTGGCTTGTTGTGACTTGAGCTTTCATTAGCATCCTTCTAAATATCACTGAGCAGCTAACATGGTGTCTTTGTAGGTCTGTCGGTTGACTAACCCCTGAACCATGGCATCTCAACGTGAAAAGGCACTGTTGGAAAGCAAAGTGGGAGTATAGCAGAGATGGATTGAAATCTTCCATGTAGACTATTTCTTTTTAAATCCAAATTCAACAGAAACATATAGGTTGAATCCCAAAATCCAGTAGAGTACTGTCTAGGGAGCCAAAGGCTCTTAATCATGTTCTGTCCATCATTACGTGGTTGTACTGCATGGGCTAAGGAATGGGCCATTGCTTGGTAGTAGAGCACCTATTTTGCATAGAGAAAGTCCCATGTTAACCTCCACCATCTCTAGTAAAAATATCTCAGGCACCAAGTCTTGGGAAATAACTATCTCTGCCTGAGACCCTGGAAAGCTGCTTGGGGAGCAGCTGGGATTCTCAGATAGCAGATGTTGGGAAAGACCTTTATATGCCTGAGAACCTGGAGAACATCTGCTAGTCAGATTAAGCTATACTGAGCTAGATAGACTCATGGTCTGGTTTGTAGAAGTGTCTGGGGGAAAAACAGATTAAGTTCATGGGGAAATATGGTTCTAGGTATTTAGCATGAAGGGAGAAAAACTTAGAATAGATTGTGATGTTTTTAGTTTCCACCCCCAGTCACCAGACTCTAGATGTTAAATACAGCTAAATAGATTTCTCTCCCTATTTTGATTTATTAGCAGCATTTTTTTTCTGGCCCCAACAGAGAAATTTAAAGTTTCAAAAGTATTTTGGGTGATTCATGACCTAAGCTGTTCTAAAATTCCATTCCTATATTTTTGGAAATTGCATGGAATGCCCACTTGTATCTGGTCCAAATGCTAGTTTATGTATCAGAGAGCTACCATTTAACAACTAGTGCGTATACCTTCAAGTTTATTCTACATCAGCATCACTGCTGAGTTCCTTAGAAAGCATTTAGTAAATGATCCAGTAATTTAAAAAAAAAATTGCTGGCATCTGAGTGAACTAGCAGGTGCAGACACAGTTGTAAACCATTAAGGCTCTGCAGTGAAGGTTACCTAAGTAAGGTGTTTACCTGTACCTTTTATACGTGCAAATAATGCAGATTACTGCAGATTTTTCCCCCTTTGTGCACTGGTATAATCTAGTGGAGACCTTTATGCATATGTGTACACCAGTACAAATGTCCCCTTTCTTTTTATTTATTTTTTTGTGGGGGTCAGTTTTGGTTCTTTTCTTTTTGCTGTTGATTTTGTAGATTTGCTTGTATTTGTGTAGAAACATTGTATTGATTTTATAAGCAATTTACACATATAGTAGATCTTGTTTGTGATGTTATGCATTATGCTGATTTATTGATGCACCAATAACATTGAAAAATGCATACATCTTATGGGAAATTTTTTATAAGAGGAAAAAGAAAATGGTGTTCAAATGAAGAATTGCCAGGCTTGGTTCGCACAAAAGAGAAGTGAAATAGTAATGGGCATTCTGAGGTCGAAACAGCAGGGATGTGAAATGTGAAATCATCCCTAGTTGTTTTTAGTATGCTGCTGATCATGGGGGTCTCAGCTGTGCACTTTAAAAAGAGGTGCTTGGAGTTTTGAATATATTGGCATCCTGCATGCAATAGCCTCTGTGCATGGTGACAAGGACTGATAGGCAGCCAAATGTGTAGCCATGATTTTATTTATTTATTTAATATTTTGATTTATAGCCCGCCCTCCCCGCAAGCCTCAGATGATCCTGAGAATTGGTCCTCACCCTCTCAGATCAGCAGAATATGGTTTATATGGATCCACAGTGAAATTTTTCAGATGAAGAAAGAAATGTGCAATTGCCGCAACGATATGAGAGCCTTGCAACTGAAATTATATTTGCTGCCAGTCATCTTGTCCCACTTGCAGCTGCTCAGCAGGGGACAAAAGTAGTTTAGTAGCAATCTCCATCACATCTCCCACCCAAACCCTTCATCCTTCACTGATAGAGTTCCTCTCCTGTAAAGCTTGGTGGATATAGAAAGCTGTAAAAAAGTTGTGTTTTATAGCTGAAATGCTAGCCAACCTGATGTTGACATAAAACAACACAAGACATTTTCAGAATAGAACTCTAGACCTGCAAATGAATGCTCTGTTGCTCAAGTAAAACATCATCTGATTTCCAGAAGATACCAGAGGCTACTTTGAAACTTTTGTCTCTGATCAGGTATATAACTGATGGGGTTCATGTAGTGATATCCATTTTGGATTAGTGTGACAATCCAATATATAGGGGCCGCCACTACCACTACATAGTCTACCACCACTATGACCACTACCACCACTACCATTACTACCACCATCAAAGGTGGAGAAAACAATGGGGTTAGGGGTGGTCCCCGGAAGAACTGCCACAATTTTGCATGGCACCGATACTGCTGGACTGGCTTGGACCATCGACAGGGCAATATCAACCTAGTGAAATGACCGATATCATATTTGGAGACCATCTTGTTTGTATGGAGCACTTTATTCTGTTTTTGTTGTGATTTAATAGTTGTAATGTTTTATACTGTTTTTATGTATGGGCTTGTGCCCTCGTGTAAGCCGCCCTGAACCTGTTCGCGGGGAGGGTGGGGTAAAAATGTTAATAATAAATTAAATAAATAAAATGTCAGCCGGGAGCTGCCTTTGAAAGCTCTCAGAAACTGAAATGTGGCTAGCTGATCATTAGCCAGAATGATCTGTTTTGATTGTATTACACCAGCTGTTTTACTGCTTTGGCTGCCAGGTCATTTCTGGGCCAATCTGAGGTCTTAGTTATGCATTTTTAAACAGTTTGGGACCAGAACACCTGAAAGACTGCCTGCTCCAATATGACTCTACCTATATGTACTTAGATCATCTGGAGAGCCCTGACAGTGGGGAAAGGACTAAATGTTAAATAGTGGGGGGGGGGGGTTCTGAGAGTTTGAATATGGTAGGGTCTTCTTGACAGCAGCACTGAATCCATGGTCTAAATCCTCCCACATTTTAATCCACCTTCAGAGAACTCAGGATTTGATACATGCTTCTACCTTCATCTATTTTGCATTTAAGAACATAAGAACATAAGAGACGCCAATGTTGGATCAGGCCAAAGGCCCATCCAGTCCAACACTCTGTGTCACACAGTGGCCAGAAATAACAGTGCCATCAGGAGGTCCACCAGTGGGGCCAGGACATTAGAAGCCCTCCCACTGTTGACCCCCCCCCAAGCACCAAGAAGACAGAGCATCACTTGCCCCAGAGCCCCTAGCTATACCTTGTGGCTAATAGCCACTGATGGACCTCTGCTCCATATGCTTATCTAATTCCCTTTTGAAGCCGTCCATGCTTGTAGCACCCACCACTTCCTGTGGCAGTGAATTCCATGTGTTAATCACTCTTTGGGTGAAGAAGTACTTCCTTTTATCCGTTCTAACCCGAACGCTCTGCAGTTTCATGGAGTGCCCACGAGTTCTTGTATTGTGAGAAAGGGAGAAAAGTACCTCTTTCTTTACCTGTTCTTTCCCATGCATAATCTTATAAACCTCGATCATGTCACCCCTCAGTCGTCTTTTCTCCAAGCTAAAGAGCCCTAAGCACTTTAACCTTTCCTCATAGGGAAAGTGTTCCAACCCTTTTATCATTCGAGTTGCCCTTTTCTGCACTTTTTCCAAAGCTATAATATCCTTTTTAAGGTGTGGTGCCCAGAACTGCACACAGTATTCCAAATGAGGTCTCACCATTGATTTATATAGGGGCATTATTATATTGGCTGATCTGTTTTCAATACCCTTCCTAATAATCCCCAGCATAGCATTGGCCTTCTTTATTGCAGTCACACACTGTCTCGACATTTTCAGTGAGTTATCCACTACAACTCCAAGATCTCTCTCTTGCTCAGTCTCTGCCAGTTCAGACCCCATCAATGTGTATTTATATTTAGGATTTTTGGCTCCAATGTGCATCACCTTGCACTTGGCCACATTGAACCCCATTTGCCATGTTGACGCCCACTCGCCCATCCTTGACAGATCCCCTTGGAGTGCCTCACAATCCTCACTGGTTTTCACCACCCTGAACAACTTTGTATCATCCGCAAATTTAGCCACTTCACTGCTTACTCCCATCTCCAAATCATTAATGAACAAGTTAAAAAGCAGTGGACCAAGTACTGATCCCTGCGGTACCCCACTGCTTACCACCCTCCACTGAGAAAATTGCCCACCTACACTCACTCTCTGTTTTCTATGAACTAGCCAGTTTTTGATCCATAAAAGGACTTGTCCTTCTATCCCATGATTTTTGAGCTTACTTAGGAGCCTTTGATGAGGAACTTTATCAAAAGCTTTCTGGAAGTCAAGGTAAATAATATCTATTGGATCCCCCTTGTCCACATGTTTGTTCACCCCCTCAAAGAACACTAACAGGTTAGTGAGACAAGATCTTCCCTTACAGAAACCGTGCTGAGTCTGCCTCAATAGGTTTTGTTCATCTATGTGCCTACTAATTCTTTCCTTAATAATGGTTTCCACCAATTTACCCGGTATCGACGTCAGACTGACTGGCCTGTAATTTCCCGGATCTCCTCTGGAACCCTTTTTAAAGATGGGAGTGACATTAGCTACCTTCCAATCCTCAGGAATGGAGGCAGATTTTAAGGAAAGATTACATATCTTTGTCAGGAGATCTACAAGTTCACATTTGAGTTCTTTCAGAACTCTCGGATGTATGCCATCTGGGCCTGGTGATTTTTCAGTTTTTAAGTTGTCTATCAGTTTTAGGACCTCCTCTCTCGTCACCTCAATCTGACTCAGGTCTTTCAACACCCCTCCTGAAATCAGTGGTTCTGGAGTGGGCAAGCACTTCTCATCTTCCACAGTGAAGACGGAGGCAAAAAATGCATTTAGCTTCTCAGCCATTTCCCTATCATCCTTCAATACTCCTTTTACCCCTTGGTCGTCCAAGGGCCCCACTGCCTCCCTGGCTGGTTTCCTGTTTCTAATGTATTTGAAGAAAGTTTTATTGTTGGTTTTTACGTTTTTTGCTATATGCTCCTCATATTCCCTTTTTGCCTGCCTGACCTCAGACTTGCATTTTATTTGCCATAGCCTGTGTTCCGTTTTATCAGCCTCACTGTGACTAGCTTTCCACTGCTTAAAGGAATTCTTTTTACTTTTTACAGCCTCCATTACTCTGTTTGTTAACCATGCAGGCTTTTTCCTATACCTGTTTGTGCCTTTCCTAACCTGCGGAATATATATTTTTTGAGCTTCTAGGATCGTAGTTTTAAATAGATCCCAAGCTTCCCCAATTGTTTTGACCCTTTCTACTTTTCCTTTCAGTTTCCTCCCCACGTGTCCCCTCATATCAGAGAAATTACCCCTTTTAAAGTTAAAAATGGTTGTGTGAGTCTTTTTGGCCAATTCTCTATTTGTACAAATGATGAACTCAACAACATTATGATCACTGTTTCCAAGCGGTGCAATCACTTTTACATCTCTCACCAGGTCTTGAGTGTTACTTAGGACCAAATCAAGGATCGCCTCTCCCCTGGTAGGTTCCGTGACCATCTGCTCCATAGCACAGTCATTTAGAGTGTCTAGAAACTCAATCTCTTTTTCCCGGCTAGAACACATATTGACCCAATCAATGTGTGGGTAGTTAAAATCACCTATTATTACACAGTGTTTTTGTCTAGTTGCTATCTTTAAGGCATTCATCATTTTATAATCCTCCTCTATCTTTTGATCTGGTGGGCGATAACAAACTCCCAGTGTTAAGTTTCCTTTTGGCCCCCCTATTTCAACCCATAGAACTTCCAGAAGCGAATCCAATTCACTTAGCCTCTCAATCTTTCTAGACTTTATACCCTCTCTGACATACAGAGCTACCCCACCTCCAACCCTTCCCCCCCTATCCTTCCGATATAATATATAACCGGGAATCACTGTGTCCCACTGATTTTCCTCATCCCACCAAGTTTCAGAAATACCCACAATGTCTATTTTTCCCTCCCTCACCAAGCACTCCAACTCCCCGATTTTACCTCGGACACTTCTAGCATTTGTATAGAAACAGCTGTAATTTCCCTTACAAGTTAAGCCTGCATCCTTCCTCTTGCTATCTCGAGTCGTTGTCCGGCAGTCCATGTCACCAGCCATGGCCTCTGTGGACAATTTCAATCCACCTCCCTGTAAAAAAGCAACCGGTACCCCCTCACCTCTCTCAGATGAGCCAACCCGAACCAGAGACTTTTCATCTCCTGTCGGCTTTCCCCCAAATTTCCCCCAGATTTACAAGAATCATGTGAAGCAGATCATTGTAAGAGATAGTGAGTGGTCCAAAATCAACTAGTGAGCTCTATCCCTGAGTGGAAACTTGAATTTGAGTCTCTGCAATCCTAGTCTAGCCATTATGAAACACTAGTAGGAATGGACATGAACCAGCTCACAAACTAAAGTTCACCTTTAATTTTGGCTGGTTTGTTGTTCACAAAGCGATGTTCATGAACTGAAGAGCTGCCACGAATTTCCATGAATTTTAAGGCCATTCATGGTGGGGGTTTTTTTATTTTTTTATTTTAAATTAAAGTTTTTATTGTTTTTAGCTAACAACACAATAAAACACAACAGGTTAACAGCATGCAAATGGGAAGATCACTACTATGCATTATACATCAAGAAAAAGAAATAGAGTGCATGGGTGAGACCTTGTTCTTTACATCAGATTGTCTTAGCTAACTTTCTCTATATCAAAAGTGGAGCAGATCTTTTAGATTTTCATTTTGTGGAATAATGTCACATTTTGTCAGATATTGTACCACCGGGTACCAAATTGCTTGAAAGGTTTCTATAGCGTTCTGAGTTTGTTGAAATGTCGATTTGCCATATACAAAATGTTCCCATAGTTTATTTTGCCAGTCTGCCAGTCCTGGCATGGTCTTACTTTTCCATTTCTGGGCAATTGTTAGTCTAGCTATAGCTAGGAGTGTTGAGGTTAATTTTTTTTGGATTTGTCTTTCACAGGTTTCTGGAAGTGCATCCAGCAAAGCCGTTTCAGGAAGTACAGGTAAGTTAAGTCCCGTGATGAGTTCGATTTGAGCCAGAATTTGTGACCAGAAGGAATACATGTGTGGACAGGACCACCAGCAGTGTATGAAATCTGCCGTTTGTCCACAGCCTTTCCAACAATATTTACTGTGTTGTGGATTGATTCTATGTAGGCGCGCCGGTGTAAAGTAGCATCTGTGTAATGTTTTAAAAGATGTTAATTTAATATTGAAAATTTTTGAGGATAGACTTGGTGAAGCCAGAATTTCCGACCATTGATCCTCTTGAAGTCTGTTTTGGCAATCATTTTGCCAGAGGCTCTGAGATTTCAGCCGTGGTTGTTTACTGATCTTGTTCAAGATTTTATACAATTTAGAGATCAAGCCTTTAAGATATTCATGGTGGTTCATGAACAGCAAAAAGCAGGAGTTTAAATGACTCCAAGCCATTTAGATCCCTGCATTCTGCTCTTCACAAAGAACAGCTGAGTGGCAAAGCCATTTAACCCCCTGCTTTCTGCTTGCCTCTGCTTTTGGCAGGAAACAGAAAGCAGGGGGTGAAATGGCTTGAAGCCATTTCAACCCCTGCTTTCTGGTCCCCATGAAAAGTGGCAGGGAGCAGAAATCAGGGGTCACAAACTGACACAAACCAGTTTGATTTGTGAACCAATGTGTCAGTTCATGGTTTGGTTTATGGTTCAGGCATGAATCACGAACCAATTAGTTCATGCCCATTCCTACACACTGGCTATCCCAACATTGAAAGTAGCAGACTCAGTATCCACTAGTCACTTCACTCTCTAGTCTGGCCATTAACAACTCTGTTATGAACCTACACAATGACTATAGCCCTGCTTCGGGTGCCCCTTTCCTTCTAAGATTGGGTGGGTGGACACCTGGTAGAGGGCCTTCTTGGTAGTGGCCCTAATACTCTAGAAATCTGTTCCCAGGGAAATTTGTCTATCCCCTTCTATTGCCATCTTCCACCAATGGGTGAAGATGTTTGTGTTTTGTCTGACATTCCTTCCATTATCCCTCATTCCTGCAGCATGTTTTAATTGTTTTATGTTTTAAAATGTACTTTAGCTCTGGTTTTAACTGTCTTGATATGTTTTAATGGTTTTTAAGATGTGATTTTATTATGTATGTTTTAATTTGATAGCTGTCTCAGTGGCTCTAATGAGGGCAGAAAGGAAGGGTATAAATTATGTAAAATAAACAAAACTGTCCTAAACAGATTTACATCCATCTAAGACCATTGAAGTCAGTAGACTTCCAAGGTTATAGATTAGGGATGGGCACAAACTGGCTCAAGAACTAAAGTTTGTGATGAATTTTGGCTGGTTTGTGGTTCATGAACTAAAGTTCATGGCAGGTCAACCAGCAGGAACTTTCCATGAACTTTCAAGCCATTTGTGGTGACGTGGCAGTTTGTGAATGGATACATTTCCAGACAGACTGTCTCCGATCAATCTCCTGGAGGCACCTTTTTTGGGAAACCATAATTTGGTCCCCATAAATCCAATCCTCACCAAACTTGGAGAGCAAGTAGAGGAGAGTCAGCTAGACATCCCCATGAATTTGGTGTCTCTAGCATACTGGAGGCCATTATACCACATCACAAACCTCATGAACTGAACTGTTTTGTTTAGCAGCTAAAAGTTCATGATGGTTTGTGGTTCATGAACCAGCCACACCTTCAACCAAACCACATTTTCCTGCTTTGTTCCCATCCCTAGTGTAGATTTTCTTAAGATTATTCTGTAAACTACAATATCATTGTGTTACATATTTTATTATGTCACTCTGGCATTAGAAATAGGCTCCAGGGTTAAGCTCCCATCTGCCTTGGCTGATATTAAACCCTGGAATATGTCCTGAATTAATTGCAATGAGCAGTATTATGAATTTAAGCTCCTGTAGGACAAAGAGGTATGGGAGGCTGTTTGGGTCTGGTTTCAGGAGTATTGTTAGACAATGCCTGGCAAACAAAGGCATTAGACAATGTCTTGGTATTTGAAACAAAGAGAGAGGTTTCCTTCACTTGCCACTTGATCTGTCTCTGGCCATCTGGTAGAAAAAACAATATGATGAGCCTCACAGCATAGTCTTTGCACCCTTTCTTCCGTCCTTGTCTGGAGCAGAGCAGTATGCATCATGAGCGGCAGCTGTCACAATGACTGAGTTAAAGTTTATCTAATCATTAATGCCTGAAAGCAGACCCCTTTCCATTTCCCCTAGAGAGTTGTTAAATCTGTGACTCCTTTCTGACCTCCTCTTTCAACTGTGAAGGCAGGTAGAAAGGCTCAGTTTGACACCTCTCAAGAGTTCAAGTGGAGTCATGTGTTGCATTATACCTTTATTTTATTTTTTGATATTGCAGTGAAAGGGGAAAATTTTTTGTAATAAATCGCAGGCATGAAATCTATATTCCCCACTGTAGCCTAATTGTTCTGAGACTGATTTGGCACCATGACCTTAAATAGAAAAACAGGTCCATAGGAGGGCACAGAGCAGAGGAGGCAATGCATCTTTATATAAACTGTTATCTTTTTTAAATGCAGCCAAACAGGGTCATTCACTTGCTCCTGACTCAAGCTCACAGTTGTTTACACTTGGTGCATTAGAGGAATTTATATTGTCACATTCGGTTTGTTTGTTTTACGGTAGGGATCCACAAAATCCCTTGAGAAACGTGGTGTTGGATTCTACCAGCTTGTTCAAAAGGCAAAACTGGGAGTAGTGATGTCTTCCTCGGCTCCTTTCTTCCTTGATATTCCATCCCATGTGGCTTTTTGTCATGCAGGTCCTCCCATGTCTGTCATAGCTCTTTGAGGGGTCTAAAGGGCACTTCTTTCTCTACTTTGCAATAGTGGGAAAGCTGGTAGGACTCGACCCACTGGTGATTTCTTGGAGACATTTGTATGGCACTTCTCTTTTCAGCTCAAAGTGGTTTCTGACAGCTGTACAATATGCCATAAAAATGCCACATCTAAAAAAAAGACATTCATACAACTATCAGAGAGCTTAATTTTAGTCTGGTGGCTCCTTAGAGAATGATAAGGTTTTCAGAGAATAAGCTTTCAAGAATCAATGATCCCTTCCTCAGATACAGCATTCATCAGGGAACATTGACTCTTGAAACCTTATACCCCCCAAAATGTTGTTGGTCTATAAGGTGCTACTGGACTCAAATCCAGCTGTTCTATTGCAAACCAACATGGCTACCCTCTGAAACTATCAGAGAACATGAAAACCAATAAAATCTGATAGAAGTTCTTTGGAATAGTTCTACTAAACAAATTGCCCTAAAAGAGGGCCAGGATAGGGCAGCCCTTACCTCACCTGAACAACCCCTTCCTAAGTAGTGGAGTAGTCACAAAAAATGCCCTAATATCCAAACTGGTGCAGGTAGACCCAGCTGGGAAGAGCAGAGTAGCCCCATTGGTTTATATTTGGTGTAGTGGTTAAGTGTGCGGACTCTAATCTGTAAGAACTGGGTTTGATTCCCCACTCCTCCACTTGCACCTGCTGATATGACCTTGGGTCAGTCACAAGCTCTGGCACAGCTGTCCCTGAAAGAGCAGTTTGTGTCAGAGTTCTCTCAGCCCCACCCACCTCACAGGGTGTCTGTTGTGGGGAGGGGAAGGGAAAGGAGTTTGTAAGCCGCTCTGAGACTCCAAGTGAAGGGTGGGGTATAAATCCAGTCTCCTCTTCTCTTCTTCTTCTTCTTCTATATTGGGAGAGGCAGTCTTCCAGATGTGTGTCGGTCCCTACCTGCAAAGGGTTTTGAAAGTAAAAACCCAACATCTTAAATTGGGCAAAGAAACACACTAGAAATCCATGTATTTGATCTAAGGTGAGTGGAAAGTGACTAAACAGCATCATGTATTGGTTTCAGGTCTTAGTATTCCAGGTTGGAATCCCCAGTCTGCCATGGAAGCTTTTTGGGTGACTTTGGCCAGCCACACACTTAGTGTCAGCCTAATCTACCTCACAGGGTTGTTGTGAGGATAAAATGGAGAAGAAGAGAACGTTGAGAGTCACTCCAGATCCCCATTGGGGATAAAAGTGGAGTATAAGAGAGCCATCTGGGTGTAGTAGTTAGGAGTGAGGACTCTAATCTGGGAGAACTGGGTTTGATTCCCTACTCCTCCACATACAGCTGCTAGTGTGAACTTGGGTCAGTTACAAGTTCTTTCAGAGCTGTTCTCTCAAGAGCAGTTCTCTAAAGAGCTCTCTCAGCCCCACCTACCTCACTGAGTTTCTGCTGTGGGGAGGGGGAGGGAAAGGGAAAGGAGATTTGAAGCTGCTTTGAGACTCTGGGTAGTGAAGGGTAGGGTATAAATCCAATCTCCTCCTCCTCCTCCTAATGAATACTAAGCAGAATTACACCATTCTAGTCCATTGAAGTTAAGGACTTCAAAGGATATAACACTGCTTAGGATGAGACTCCATGATTATTGAATCCAGTATGCAACCAGGCTGCCACATTTATACCAATTGTAGCTCTGGAGTTAGCTTTGAGGGTATAACACACATTTCTGTATTCCATAAGGTTGCAGTAGCAGAGACTGGATCAGCTGAGTTCCAAGAGAGGAAGTAATTTATATACCAAGTATAACTGAAGTAAAAGCACTCCTATCAACATCATTCTGTGCTCCTTCCACTAACAAGGACAGGTTCAGGAGCATCAAGCTCTTGACAGAATCCACTGCAATGAGGCACCCCCCCCTCATCAAAAAGTGGCCAAGTAACCCCCTCATGACATTGGTTTTAGTGACCAAAATCACCATTGTCTTATCTAAATTATCTGTTGAGAGTGAACAGGAATGAACATGAGCTAGATATCATCAGCATAGCAATGACACCCGTATTATGGATGGGAAAGGACGGAGAGCGCTGGAAAAAAACTGGTGACCGGAAATAACATACCAACGACTCCCTCCCAGAACCAGGAAGCATCTACAGACCTTTCTTCGCGGTTATCAAATGCACTGTGCCCTCTCATGGAACAGATGACTACTCTCAACACCAAACTGGACAATGTGCAAATACAGGTAAAGCAAATGGACAAGAGAACTACAGCAACTGAGTAAACGTTGAAAAAGATGGAAAAACAGAATGAGAGTATTAATAAAAGAGTGGATGAAGCAGAGAAGGAGAGATCCTCGGATAAAACGCAACTAATACAGCTCCAGCTGGAAAGATCCATGTATGTTCTACATTTCCATGGAATACCTGAGGATAAGAATGAGGATCTAAAGGAACTCTTGGTGGTTGCCTTGGCCCCACTAATGGATTACAAACAAGAAGAATTAATTAAGGAAATGGATGTGGCATACAGGACTTATCCGGACTTTATAAAGACAAATAAACTCCCAGGGGAAACTTATTTAAAATTCACGAAACGATCAACCAGGGAACTGGTGCTAAAATCAACAATGGGGAAATCCTTAAAAATCAAGAATGAAGAGATAAAGATTTTGAAAGACATTCCATTCAAAGTAAGAAAAAAGGAAACTATACAGGATGCTTACTCTGTCTCTGCAAAAAAAAGGGACTAGAGTATAGATGGCTATTTCCAGAAGGGTTGGGTTTTAATTACCAGGATAAAAAAATATAAAATTGACTCTGTTCCAAAAGCGGAAAGATTTATGGATCAAATGCTTAATGTAAAAAAGAAGCAGAAGGAAAATAATTTAAAAACGGATGCGGAGGAAGAAGAAGATGAGGAGTCCTACTCACAGGACTCAACAAGCCAAACTTCCTCGTCATCAGAATCATCTGAATTGGGGAAAGGAGCAGTCACTCCCAAATTGCAGAAAACGAAGAAATCTAAGAAGAAAAGACTCTACAACTAAAGCATGAGTGCTAAGGGCAGTAATTGTGCCAAGCTAATAACTTTATACTTTTTATAATCGAACTAATCTCTGTATAACCTGTACTAATAGGTTAAAAAGGTCTATTTTAAAGCATTTTTAGATTGTGATTTGTATTAGTCTTTACCCCTTCCCCATATCCAGTACGAGGTTTAGAATAGAATGGTAGTTTTTCCTCCCCTTACCCAGTCGATTATATGTATTTAGATTTCCCTGACCCATTTCCCAAAGTAATAGTGATAGGGCATTAGTACTCCTTTCCCCATTCCATATATATGTAGTGTGTAGAAAATGCAAAAATAAAAAAATTACTAGTGATCTCACTAGTAAGTAGTAGAATGCTGTCAAGTGAGTTATTTATTTATTTATTAATCAGATTTATACCCTGCCCTTCCCCGTAGGGCTCAGGGTGGCTAACAAGCAAAAAATATTTGCAACAATAAAACATAGTTCTCAAAGTTAAAAACAGTAAACATTTAAAAAACCAATCCTAAGTGGCAACCCCATGAAGTTCCACCTAATAAGGTTTTCAAGGCAAGAGGTGAAAGATGTGGTTTGCCATTGCCAATACTTTGGGACATCCAACTCCCAGGATGATGACTCAGTTTCTCCCTTCTCTTAATGTCATTACCCCTACCTTTCCTTTGAGAGTGCTCAATTTTTTCTTTAGGTGAATCTCTATGCAGATTTTAACCATAATTCTGGCAGGGCTGTTTTTGAAAAAGAGCAGTTTTCTGTCAGAGCTCTCTCAGCTCCACCTACCTCACAAAGTGTCTTTTGTGGGGTGGGGAAGGGAAAGGAGTTTGTAAGCTGCTCCGAGTGAAGGGTGGGGTATAAATCCAATTTCTTCTCCTTGAGACATCTTGGACCCAGGATATGGCTTTTAAAAGGCATCTGATACAGCAACCTTGCTGACACTGAGAAAATCTGGGTCAAGTCCATGACTTAATAAGGAGATTTCCTTGATATGTTGCCTTGAGATCTATCATTGAAGAAACGCAGCATGTAAAATGGCATAAATGAATAGACCTTATGCAGGCTGTACCATTAGGGATGGGCACAAACCACATTTTTGTGTTTTGTTTCGGTTTCTGATTTGTGGTCGAACCACAAACCGATATGAACTGGGAGGTTGGCTTGCAAACTGAAACAGTTCATAGTGGTTTGTGACCTCTGCCGCTTTTTTCAGGGAGCAGAAAGCAGTACATTAACTGACTTGAAGCCATTTAAACTCCTGCTTTTTACTCTTAGCGAAAAACAGCTGAGTGGCAAGGAGCAGAAAGCAAGGGTTTAAATGCCTCACAGCTATTTAAACCCCTGTTTTGTGCTCTCCACAACCCAGCTGTTTTGGGAAAGAGCAGAAAGCAGGGGTTTAAATGGCTCAGAGCCACTTAACTCCCTGCTTTCTGCTCTTTATGAACTGCCACAAACTGCCTTAAAATTTGTGGAAGTTTATGGTGGCTCTTCAATTTGCAAACTTAGGTTCACAATCCAAAATTTATTATAAACTTATGTTAATGAGCTGGTGTGTACCACTGCAGGAGGAGGGATTACTTGAGGGAATCTTCCTCTAAACAAAAGGGGGGATCCACCTTATAAACTAGATGTCTCCTTATTTGTCTCCTTATTTCTGACTTCTAGCTTACTAGGTGCAAGGGAGATCTTGTCAGATGTTGGAAGCTGAGCAGGGCTGGTATTTGGAAAACCACCAGGGAAGACTCTGTTGAGGAAGGCAATGGCAAACCATCTCTGCTTCTCACTTGTCTTGACAGCCCCTTTCTGGGGTCACTATAAGTTGGCTGTAACTTAATAGTACTTTACACATATACACACAGTTTACTAGGTGACATGGATTTGTTCCTTCATCCTTACCTGCAGTCCAGCAATCCAGCTCAGAGAAATTGTCCTTCCCTCAAATGTTAACACTGAGCAGGACCCTTCATATTCAGCTATTGGTTTCAGTTTAGGAGAAATCCCGTGGTACAACAACACACAGTTACTGCCTGCACAGGAAAGGCAGAGCCTACTTACCAGCATCTCTTTGAATCTTGTCATCCATTGGCCAGGGACCAGCCATGCTCAGCCAGTGAAGCCTCATGCTGCATTTGAGTTACAGGGGCTGGCCCAATGACATTCATGGATGAAGTGGACCCTTCAATGAATTAACTGTAAATAATATATTTCTGGACTCATGTTTAGAAAGAGAAGAACTAGACACAGCTGTGCAGTAAGCTGCCTGTGTGCTTCCCCAGCAGGACAAACTGCAATTGCGGGGAAGCTTTTGAGTATTAAGGAAAGAGTTAACTTCCTCATGAGGTAATTCAGTCTGACCCCCCCCCCCCACAGCTATTGTTTGTCACTAAAATGCTATGAGAATCAATTTACAGATCTCAAAATGTCTCGCCTAGTTTGGCCCTTAATAACTTGTATCAAATTTAATGACTTCCTAGCAGCAATGGGCAAACACCCCTCTTGGTATCACAGTTTCATTGCAAATTGCAAGCAGCATCCTTGGGCACCCACATAAGTGTTTGCTTTTGATTGAAAAATCAAAGTTGTTCAGAATGTTATTGAAAATGTTCTGCGTGTGCGTGTGTACTTGTGCTGCTTTCCCATAGCAGTCCCTGGACCTCTACCCAGGGCCATAGCCAGGATTTAAAAAAGAAAATTCAGGGGGCATTTAAATAAGTCAGGGGGCACCCCTGCACACACACCCAGTCTGTGTCAGGAGCGATGAGAGGTGGAGGAGGAGGAGGAGGAGGAGGAGGAGAAAAGAGATTGGATTTATACCCCGCCCTTCACTTGGAGTCCCAGAGCGGCTTACAGACTCCTTTCCCTTCCCCTCCCCTCCCCACAACAGACACCCTGTGAGGTAGAGGCAAGAGGCAAGGCAGGCCGATGGCTCAGCTTGGCACGACTGTGGTGCATGAGAAAAATAAAATAAAATAAACTGGCTGGATGGGAAGTTGAGAGACCTGGGTGGTAAGTTGGGGGGGCAGTCCTGAGATGTCCCACCATAGCTACGGGCCTGCCTCTACCCCATTCACCCTTTGCTGAACTCACCTCATTTTGATTTGTCTCAAGCCTCTTTGGGGGTATGGCAAAGAAGCTGCATGGTTTCAGCATTCCAGCCTTGCTGATTTTATTTACTTTATTGTAACATTTGCAATCCCCCCTTTCCGTATGGCACAAGGCAACTTACAATCAGTGTTCCCTCCAAGCTGAGTTAGTGTGAGCTAGCTCACAGCTTTTTAGCCTCCAGCCCACACAGTTTTGTCTTAGCTCAGGAAGGAGGGCTCCAGAGCAAACCAATTTATGCAGCAGCCAAATAGCTTGCTCACAACTTTAATGTCAGTAGCTCACGAAGTAGAATTTCTGCCCACAAGGCTTCACAGCTTAGAGGGAGCATTGCTTACAATGTATACTATTGTATGTATTATAAATTGTATTTTGCCTGCCTGACTCCCAAGGCTAAGTATATTTATTGAAATTCAGGTCTTACAGTCCCTTAAAGACCAACAGAAATTTCCAAGGTATAAGCTTTTGTGAGTTAAAACTCACTTCATCGGATAATGGACAAAATATCTGAGTCTAACAAAGATCCAGGTGGGTAACCATATTGGTCTGAAGCAGCAGAAGGTTTGAATCCAGTTGGACCTTTAAGACCAAGAACGTTTTATTCTGGGTATCAGCTTTCGTGTGCACACATATCTGAAGCAGTGTGTGTGTGCACAGGAAAGCTTTTACCCAGAATAAGACTTTCTTGGTCTTAAAGGTGTCACTGGATTCAAACTTCGTTCTGGGTCTAACAAAAGTGAGCTTTGGCTTATGAAAGCTTATACCTTGGACAATCTTGTTGGTCTTTAAGGTGCTACTAGACTCAAATTTTGTTCTACTACTACATACTAACATGGCTATCCACCTGAAACTATATTTATCAAGGGGTCTGAATTGGACCACGAACACTTAGCACATACACTGGCACAAGGTACTGTAGTTCAATCGAGTACATTCTAAGCAGTTACCAACATGATAAAGACCCTAAACAGATGGATCCCATCATTGAAAAGATCAGGATGGAACATAGCACATGCACTCAAAATGTAGCTGGTTTCCAATGATGCATAATGAGCCCAGAATGACTCTGGGACATATATATTATCCAAGAAAGGCAGTACATTTTGAGCACATGCACCCACCAGACACTACACTGAATGTCAATAGATGCAAAACCACTTAAGATACTTTCACTTTAAATGTGTAACAATCATATGGGGTGTTTGACCCTGAGAGCTGGTGTGAGTTCAATGTTTAAACATCTCATTTGTGAAACACTATTAATACTACTTCCTAACCATGGAAATTTTAGTCTTTTGGCCCATATCCAGTGACTGCAGAAGCAGAGGTGATTGCCATGCCCCTGCTAAACCAACTAGTTAAATTATACAGAGTTTGTAAATCATACTGCGAATTTTTGAAGTGGCATTCTCATTAGCATTTGTAGTGTGCTAATTAGCAATGTGTTATTTCTCAGGCCTGGCTGATACATGAGTGATAAGTGGATCTGGAGACTTTGTTTTTCTTATTAGCCCAACATTTTATAACATTCTGTCTTTTGCTTCACCTGTTCTTTCAAATCAAGATGGCAGCCTTGTTGGATGAAGTTGGGTAGCTAGTAGCGCATAATAATTACCGCTGTGCATCAATAGATGTTGGACTGTTGACTTCAGCCCCACATCTCTTAATGCCAGTAATGAGGGAGAGTGTGTGTATGTGAGTGTGAGGTTGTGGCTGGAGTCATACTATACATGTAGAAACATTCTCCTGCCTGCTGACTAATCTCTAATTTCATCAATTACTGAATTAAACACACATTTCATCAATACTCCAGGCATTAACAATGAGGGAAGAGAAGTTTGTGCAAATTGCTTTTTTTGGATAAGAACCTCACTTCCTAATATATGAAATGGAATGAAGCAATAGGGTGCTTCCCTTAATTAGAACTGCTGGGCTATTTATGAATTGTAAAAAGACAATGCCCCCTACATCACATTTTAAAAAATGGTTCTTATTAATGTTAAAATACAAATGACATTAGTAGTGATAAAACATGGCATTGCAATTATACTGAGATTGAATTGAACAGATAATAGGTTCGATCCTAACGCCTTTTCACTTGCAAAAAAAGAGAGGAGAAACCCCATTTTGGCCACTAAAATCCTGTGCTGGGGATTGTGGGATTCACATGGACAAAAGCCAGATGGGAGGATGCAGTAAGAAGGGAAACTGGGTGAGACTGAGTGTAAAGGCTGGTGGGCTCACACACAATATTGCTATGTCATCCTCACTTCTGTGAGTGGTAAGACATTCCAAGTGGTATGATTGCTTATAAATACGCCAGTCAAGCACTAGAGCCAAAATTATACATTATACTGATGATTGACTTCAGATCCTCAGATGTCTAGTTTACTCTTTAAAAGCCCACTTTGGATCAGAGCTGTGATGTTGGAAGGGAGGGGGTTAACTGTTCCCTTGGACCTTAACCCTAATCAAAATCTTCCCATTCCCCATCTTCTTTCTATTATGCTTTAGATAAATAGCTGGTTTCATTGCAAGGTCCTTATTGTTCACCAAACTTTCTTTCTCTTCTCCTCCCTCAGTCATTTCTGACTCCAGGAAAGTTTAATCTTAGCATTTTAGGACCAGCATAGGGTCATAGCCACATGAATCAGGAGGCTACAACTGGAAGGGGGAAGGGAGCAAAATCACTCTTTTTCATCAGTGCATATCTACTCATACAAAAGTCAGGAGTCAACTGCAGCCTCCTGGCTATTTCTCCAGGTGGGTCCGTGTTCCAGATTCAAAGAAATTCCAAAGAGCCGATACACGAGATCCAGTTTTGCTTACAAACAGATTTATAATACAACATCAAGCTTACAGAAAATGCAGTTTAAGCGTCCATCAGCTGGGCCTTGAGCACATAAACATTCAGAGAAGTTTGCCAGAATCCAAGACCACATGCGTAACTAAAACTAGGCATCTTATACCCTAAAGGCTGGCTACCAGTCAAGTAATAATTAATTAAGCTATCCCAAACACTTGGAAGAGCCGGGCCATCTTGCACCTGGCATCCAGTGGTGGGAAGAAACAACTCAGGCTTTGAAGATAAGGGCTGCTAACAAACATGAGAGAGAGGAAAGTTCCCTTAGGAGTGGCTGAACACCACCCACCAGTACTCAGAGCAACTAAACACCAGCATGTACAAAGATGGAATCATGCAGGCCCTACAGTCCCATAGCCATATGAATTAACTTTCCTGGAGTTGGTAATGGTTGCTGAGGAGAGGGGAATGACAAGAAACTAGTGACTGTCAGCACCTTCTGCTGATGGATCCCTTGACCCAATTCATTTTTTCAGTTGTAACATCCCTTTTCTTTTCTGGAGACAAACTCAGTGTGTTAACACCCTGTTCATGAAGAGATATCCCAGTAACAAACTATCTAACATGCTGAATGTTGGTAGTTTAATGGCATTCATTCTGAGCTGTTGTCTTCCCGAATACTGAAGAACAGTTCAGCCATACAAAAACTGGAACAGACCATTTTTGTTTGAAGACTTGATTTGAATGAAATGTTGTTTCATCTGGGTTTTTCTGTGAGGATGTGCACATGGAGAAATACTTCAAGGGATCATGGTGCAGACATGGCACTTAAGTACAACTGTTCATGTAAATTATCTAGAGCATGATCTGAAGTCCCATACATTTTGTATAGTCATTCACAGTTCATTAAATCTTCAGTAGCTCTGTTGCTTGCTAAATAAAACAGAAAGAGAGCAGCATAATTAAGGAAGTTAAGTCTAAGTTTTATGCAACTGGATTGGTAAGGGGTAATAGTGTTGCATATTGAGTGAATATTTTTGAATGTTGCTAAGTCAAGGTCATTAAAACAAATGTCTTAGGTCAGAGGAGTTTACCTTGCTGTTTGGTTGACCCTTGTCATTCCAGAGGATAGTCATGTTATTATCCTGTGGCACTTGAGATATTCATATCTATGAATGTTGGACACCCATGAAAAAAGGCACCATCATGAAGCAGAAGGATTGTCCTTTCCTAAAGAGATGAGATGTACACCATATGTTTGAGGTAGTCCTTAGTGTTATTAAATAAGGGTGAAAAGTGAGAATTAATTCATATGAAAGCAGTTGCATCTCACTAAACCCAAGTGCTAGATTTCCCAAGAGTAGTTCTTAAAATTATCAGCAAAGCATGTACTATTCTTAATAAAACTAGCTTTAGCAGTGCAATCCTAACAGTGCAAGAGTTATGCTCTTCTAAGTTCCTTGACTTCAATGGACTTAGAAGGGTATAACGCTGCTTAGGATTTCAATGTTGAGGACCTCCAGGTTTTGGTGCGGCAAGAACACTTGACACCAGGAGGCTCTCCCATGTATCCGCCAGATCGTTGGTTCTTTTAGAGGAGTTTGGGGGCTCCTGGACTCAACTGAGCTCCCCGAAGAGGAGCTCAGTGCAAGGGACTTAATCTAGACTGCCCGTGAGCGGTAGTGAGCAGATGAGGGTCCTGGTCATCCCAAAGCAAGAACCATCCAAGAGCGCCCATGGTAGCCATGGACGTGAAGGTGTGACTATATGGACAAAAGGGGAGAAGCAGAAAACTTCAACTGAACTGCTTAAAAACATCATTACCGTGAGTAAATGCATATCAACAACATCAGAGACTTCCTATCAACTAAGCCCCTTTTAAATCTATTGAAAAGACAAAAGATTGGAGGGGTGAAGAATTCCTTCCCCCCCCCTACTTCTTTAAGCAGCTAGGAAAGGAGAGAGAAAGCATCCTTTTAAATGGCTTGGGCAAAAGAAAAGAAGGTTGTGGTCTGAGAATAAAACAGTTTTTAAAAAAACATTGATTCTTCAATACCGTATATTGGATTAGAAAATTTGGGAAGTATTCATTTTATTTGGCTTTGAGTTTCATGAAGCAAGAGTATATCCTCCTCTTGGAATTACAAATAAAATATTTGGAACTATATGAAGACACCTCTAAGGATTACAATTAATTACAGTTTAATAAGGACTACAATTAAAAAGGAGAGGAACCAATAAGAACTATTAGGAACTCATTCTGATTTTTTTGTAAGTTATATTCTCATAAATTTGCTTTTATTTGTTGAAATTATAAAAGTATACTTTGTCTTGTCTCCACACAAAAATTGATAAGATTGTTGGCTTTGGTTGAAATTGTCTCAGTCTTTAATATAACTATAACAGTTATTGGCTGCGGTCACACGCAACATTAGCCACGCAAGAGATATGGAAGACAAGCGGAGTTTCCGGTCGCGATCTCACCAGCACATCTGGGAAGCGTAGTGCTTCTGTGGCACAACTGAGGCTTCTTGCCGAAAAAGCGCAGCAAAAAACTAGTACCTTGGAGGTACTAGTTTCCAGAAACTGCGGGGCAAGGGCGGGCGTCTGATCGCGTTTCCGGTGGTATCCGGCGCCCGCCCATGTCCCCTTGCGGAAAAGGGTTTTTTTTCCCCCACGTCTCCGTGGATGCGCACACGCACCCAACGGAGCATGCGCATTCGTAGTGTACACAAAAAAAGAAAACCAGTTCGCCGCGCCGCGCGCTTCTTCATTGCGCGCAGGCGTGTGTTGTGATCGGCACCTCTCCCTTGCCATGGAACCTCCACAGAACCTCCACAGTAGGTCTGATCGCTTTACTGCATGTTAGTTTGCCCCGGGGCAAACAGCCACACTTCTCCTCTGCAGTTTCCTGCCCGTGTGGCAGGGGCCATTGTTTTGCAAACATAGAAGTGGGGTGACTGTAAGCTTTTACTGAAAGGTAATTTGAGAGCCTCCTTGCTTTTATCTTGGGAATGCTCTTGGTTTTTTTAAATTTTCCTTCTTTAATGTAACCATAATAAAACACACTGTGTAAGTATAGACAGCTGTGTGACTGTAGAGGCTGTATTGACAAAGAGTTTGAGAGATTCTCTGTTCTTAACATGATACCTTAAAAATGGCTGGTGCAGATAAAGAAACATTGTTGACTACAGATTTCCAACTACTGATTCAGGAAACAATCACATCAGCAGTTAAAATAGCTGTGGAAAAGGCTATGAATACTATGCAAGCTAAGTTTGACCTGCTTATACAACAGATCAATCGGATGGAAGAGCAAACTGACATGACATTTACTTTTCTGAAATATACTGACACAGAAGATACAGATGAAGTCCACTATCCAATTGATATGACCTATAGAACATACCCAAAAAGAGACAAACTGATTGAAGAACTGAACATGAGACCCCATGAAAAAATGACAAGAGATGAAATTATTGAAGCAGCAAATGAATTATCTCTTCAAAGAGAAAAAAGAAAATAATATATTAAACCTCAAACTATTTTAAGAATTTACTACAGATGGCTATCTCCAGAAGATACAAGGGGGAAAAGCACAGTATTAAGACTTTAAGACTTAAGACAAGAAATCAGAGAATGAAGAAGAGGATAAAAGCCTATGAAAAGTTCTAAAATTTCTTGGATAAGGGAGAATACACAAGTTCTTAGGAAAAATGTACAGTCCCTCAAGATCCTATAAATGACTGAACAATATAATTTATACAGCTGTTCAAGACTCCACAAATGAAATTCTTGAAAATATATTAAAAGAGTATAAAAACCTTACTTTTTAAACATATGCAACATATTACCATAAGAATATAAGGTGAAACATGGAAAACAAATATGGTATGAGGTATTCAAATGTGTAATTTGATGATATAATGAACCCCCCCCATCTATATAACTATGTGTGTATGTGTGAGCTTGTTTATAAAACTGAAATTGCATGGTCAAGATTTTGAAAGGCTTGAAGAACACAATAGATAAAATATACAGACATGCAACCTTTTATAAAATACAAAAATGTTACTTTTAAAATATGCAAAAGATTTTTGTAAGAACATAAGGTGGAACATGGAAAACAAATATGGTACAAAGTGCTCAAAGATGTAAATTAAGGATGTAACAGCACCCCCCATTTATGTATTTGTGTGTGTTTGTGTGATGTCTGTATTTATAAAAGATAAAATGATGTTTTTTTTTTAAAAAAAGGATTTCAATGTCAGTTTAGCAATATGAAACAGTGTCCCCATGAGGAATGACGACTCTCCTCCTAACAGTTTATAAATCTATCAAAGAACTTCTAGTGGTCCTAATTTACACCTCTGTGAGAAGAAGATATGCCAGCATGGTGGTGTGGTTAGAGTGCTGGACTAAGACCTGGGAGATCCATGTACAGATCCACACTCTGCCATGGAAGCTCATTGAGTGACCCTTAGTTCAATCACACTCTCTCAGCATAACCGACCTCACAGGGGGTTGGTTTGGAGGATAAAATAGAGGAGAGGATAATATAGTAGACTGCTTTGGGTCCCCCTCGCGAATAAAAGTAGGGTATTAATAACTGAATAATTTATGTGTTATAAGATGCTTCTTTCACACCATAAAGACGGAGACCTGTTTCTCTGAATGGTAATAGAGTAAAACTATAGGGTTCTGTGTCATACGTCTCTTATTTGGTATTGCTGCAAAAATAACACTGGAATTGAATATATTTAATCTGGTACCAGGAAACAAAGTAACATGAGCAGTGATACCATCATTTTCACACTGCCACCTTAGCATGTTATTTCTCTGTGGCTGCCTAAAATTTCTCTGAAGCAATGTGGCAGTGTGGTTTCAGACAGCTTGGTAAGGACCTTGAGATGGGGGAAGGCACATGTGCCTGGCAATGTCTTGATAGCCCATCCCCTTTTTGATGCCATGACCATCTTTCCAAAGCTAACTGGATGGAGAGAGGGAAGCAGAAGCTGCAGCCCCAAATAGAAGGAGGAAGGGCTGGGGAGGGTACAACCAATGAAACAACGAAACCCACACACTTATAGAACAAAGAACCTCAGAGCTCGGCAGGGCTGACTCTCATGTCAGTGGTCAGAGGAATATAGCCTTAGGCTGCTCCAAGCAGTAGTTAAGCAGTCTTCTGGTAAAGAGTAGCAGATCTCCCACTGGAAGTCAAGATCCCCAGTAGGTTACAAACCTCTGGAGGCTCAGTGGTGCTACATATTTTCTAGCAAGTCAAACCAAAAACAGTAAAAAAGGAAAGGTGGTGTAACAAGGCCCCTGCCACCCGGGGGGGGGGGGAGGAAATGCGCAGCCAAAGTGCGGCTTTTGGAAGCCACACCAAAATAGACACACCGCGGCGGGATCACACGGATCCCCTGATCCACAGCGCCATTGCTCCCCAGCATGATCAGATGCCGGGGAGGAAGCCACGGTCAGGAGACCGAGGCAGCTGACTGCGCATGCGTCTGCATGCACAGTTCAGCCAGGAGCTGGGGATGCACCGGCAGAAGGATGCACCGGCGATCCCACGGCCGCGCTTGCCGCGGCCGTTCAGATAAGACCACCTCTGTCGGTGGTTCTTTTTTGCTGCGTGGTTTCCGGGGTTAGGGACGGATCAGGGACGGGTGTGCACTGCTTCCCAGATGTTGCGGTGAGATCGTGCCCATTTGCTGTGGCCCTGATCCGTCCCTCTCCCGGGCCAAAACCCTCGGTGTGACCGGGACCTAAAACTTTCAAATGACAGGCAATAGTGATGCAGCATTGCAGCAAGAGAAAACATTGGAGCTATGGTGGTTTCAAAAATCATGGAAGGAAATCTGTTTACAGGAACACATGTGTGAAGTCCTTCAAGAAATCTGTTGTGATGAAGAGGCCAAAACGATATAAAAAGAGAGTGCGGAAGGGACTAAAGTTTCACCGGTTTAATTTGCTCAAGGGAGAAGGGAAATCAAAACAGGGATATTAAGATTGGGCCAGCATGGGAGAGAGACTGATTTGTATCCTCAATCAAGGTTGCTTTCTTGTGGTGTTTAACTGCACTACTTGGGCACAGATAACAGAGGGGAGAAAGCAGTAAAAACTGGTAAGCTGCACATGAGCAGACATCTGTACAAGGTCAGATAATCAAAATAGATTGATGGAAGATCCCTAATGCACTGGCTACCCTACAGACACAAGGCCAGGTTATATGGAACTTTGGATACAGACAGTTCCAGAATTATCATTGTTGCTTAGTGGTGGGAACCCTCTTCTCTGAATGTTTTCTTGTTCAATCTGCCAGTTAAAGATTTAGCTCTTTGGTTACACCAGTCATCCATTAGAACTCTAATCTAAGAAAGGTGTAAAAGAAAAACACAGGGCTCTTCTAATTAAATAATTTACTTGAGTTTTTCTAAGTTGATTTTTGTTAGCCAGTTAGTTCATAATGTAAACTAATTTCCTTTTGGCATGTGGAAAGCGGGGGGAGTGTAGTATGGTATCAGAAAATATTAAACGTCTATAATTGTACACAACACATGCCAGTTTTTTTCCCTCCCCAAAGCTTTGTAAGGATTTTTACATCAGTAAACATCAGAATTATATAATTATACTTTATAATTACCAATTACATGTATTTACAGTAATTACATAATTAGATGCAATTACATTAATTATGCGAACAATGCAGCATCTGAAGAAGTGTGGAAAAACAAGAACATTTCTGTAAATGAATGGGAATCAACTGATTTTTAATGTAAGGGTAGCCCCTCCCCCAAGGAAAACACCATTAATGTTAACCAGGCTGAGGTATAGGCCAGAAAGATTATGGTCAGTCACCCCATTCTGTACACAGTCTGAAAAGCATTTTTCCCCATATAAATAATAATGCTTGATTATGAGTGTGGTGGTCTTTGTAGATTTTCTGGACTCATCTCCCCTTAAGAGTTAAGTTAAATGCACAGCAAGAGAAACAAGAATTAAGTGCATTAAAGCAAGGCTGATGTAGGTTTAGGAGGTACATTCAGATATTTGTGATCTGACTTTAAACCCCTGAAATGCCTTAATGATATTTTTTTCAGGTATATTCAGATGTCCAGGATTTTTCAGGGTACTGGTAAATGGGTCCTTCAAAAATTCCATAAACATTTAGTTATATACAGAAATATTCAAGGCTAGCATCCTTGTTGTTCTTCAATTATGAAGTGTGTCTATATCAGTATCTTCTTGCCAGTTCTTCGCTTTCCAAGTTGGTTTGGCTGGATTGGTTCTGCTCGTCTTGCAACAGTGCCCCTTACTTAAGTTGGTTTGCCTTAGATTCTCTGGTTTGATGTTGATTGTGTAGGTCTTGCAAGAGTATCCCTTGCTTGCTTAAGCTGGTTTGCTTTGGATTCTCTGTGTGTGTGGCTGTTAGAGCCAATTGATTCCAATGATATGAGACCATCACTAGTCTCCTGAGTCCATTTCATGACTCTGAACACGACGTAAACTAAATCAGTGGCTGTTCAATTTCCCTAGTTCCCAGGCCCTGACTCTCTGCTAAATTGGACAATATCTCATCTGATGGGGAACAGTTTAATAACTGAATAACTGTCATTTCAATCTACATATTCCCAATTTCTTATAATATTCATCTTTGATTTAAAATTCTGGTACCTACCAACCTATCCAGAGCTCAAAAGCAGATATTACCACCAAGAAGAACATCTCTTTCACCATTCCTCTGAACTGTAAAGAGAAATTGACTATTTCTGTCTTTAATATTAATAAATGCTGGCCTTTACCCAATACTTTTATATAACACTTTACAGGAATTGACACTCAGCCTGCCCTGAAGTGATGAAAGGGTTCAAATTAAGTTTGGATTATCTGTCATCTTCCCCCCCCCCTCTAAGTGGGTCAGTGCCTAAGGTTAGCTAATTGCAAAACTATATGTGAAAAGAGTTGAAACATTGCTCTAGAAGATTCTTGGAGCTCCCAGACACTCCAGTGCCATTTTACTTGGACAATGGTACCGAGACATAGCAATGTTTCCAATAACAAATTTTCCATAGAACAGCTGGTTAACATCTCCTGTAGCAATAACCTTTCCTTACTGGAAAGACCTCTTTTATATATTTAAATACATTGTGGAGTTTAATGATCTCAAACTGAGCCATGTATGAAACCACACTATTTATTATAAATAACATGATTGATTTTTTTAGAATCGGCATGAGACTAGTGATGGTCTCATATCATTGGACTCATACCAATTCAAAAAAGATTAAAATGTGGGCAGGGGTGTGGCCTACAAGGGGTGGGGACAGGGCAGGGGAAATCAGAGGGAATCTGTATCCTTTTGACTTACCTTCGGCTTCCAAGAGAGGCAAGAGAAAAACTGGCACAAAAGCTCTCTCAGAAGACCCAGAGAAACAGCAGATTGGGAAGCAAAGTGAGCACTGAAGGGAGTAAACACAATGCAGAATGAAAAAGAAAAGCTAACCAACCTGTACAGATAAAGCCAGGCAAAACACCCATGCATAAAAGACCTAAGTAAAATTAAGGGCGATTCTCCCCTGAAGCTGCCTCGCAGTGCAGCGCCGTTTGCCCCAACACAAACATGTCAATTTCACACCCGAGGCTGCGGGGCTGCATTTGACCCACGGCTTCGCCCGATTTCCTCCGCAGTTTCATGATCCTCAAAAACCAGGATCACGAAACTGCGGAGGAAATGGGGTGAAGCCGCGAGTCAAAATGCAGCCCCGGAGCTTCGGGTGTGAAATTGACATGTTTGTGTCGGGGCAAACGGCGGCTGTGCTGCAAGGTAGCTCTAGTGAGAAATCGCCCTAAGTCATTACTTAAGTGACACTGTTCTACAGAGTCCTGCAGAATACATGCCAGTTTCCAAAAAGAAGCCTGCAACAGCTTGATAGGTGAGCATCCAAACAAATGTTATTTATATAGATATTTATACTCCACTTTGCTCCTCAGTGGGTACCCAAAATAGCTTTAAATGCCAGTCTCCCGACCTTAATTTTATGCTTACAGCTCTTTGGGGTAGGCAGAGAGAGAGAGAGAGAGAGAGAGACTGGCCCAAGGTCCCCCAGCAAGCTTCCATGGCAGTATGGGAATTCAAACTTCCCCAGATCATAATTTGACATTCCAACCACTATCCCGTAAGGCTGAATCTTTCACAAGGGACCTGTTGTACCTCTACAACAGCTTATAGATTCCCCTCTCTGGGAGGAATGCAAAGTTTTTAAAACTTTGGCGGTAGGGGAACAGACATCCAAAAAGTATCCGCTGGTGTGCTGGGTCCCTCAAGGGGCGGTGGTATCCCCAATGTTATTTAACATATAGATGCACCCCCTCACCCAGATTGCTCAGAGACATAGGCTAGGGTGCCATCAATATGCAGATGACACCCAGCTATATATGTTGTTGGGCAGTCAGTCCGACTCTACCCCAGATGACCTGGAGCGGGCACTTCAGGATGTGGTGAGCTGGCTTAGACTGAGCCAATTGAAATTGAATCCAATGAAGACAGAGGTCCTGTGCCTGAGTTGCAGTGGCTCAGGAGTAGGAATCCCACTACCGACCTTTGATGGGGTGCCTCTAGTGCCAGCGCCGAGGGTCAGGAGTTTGGGAGTGATCCTGGATGCCTCCTTAACAATGGAGACCCAGGTAGCAGCCACTGCCAAGTCAGCCTTCTACCATCTGCGGCTGATTAGGCAGTTGGTTCCCTTCCTTGAATGCAATGATCTGGCAACAGTGATCCATGCTATGGTCACCTCGAGATTAGACTACTGCAACGCTCTCTACATGGGGCTGTCCTTGTCTCAAATCCGGAAACTGCAGCTGGTGCAAAATGCAGCAGCCAGGCTGCTAATGGGGCTCTCTACATGAGATCACATCCAGCCTGTGCTGGCTGCCAATAGCATACCAGATTCATTTCAAGGTGCTGGTTTTGACCTTTAAAGCCCTATATGGTCGGGGGCCTGCCTATCTAAGGGACCGCCTTTCCCCATATGTGCCCCAGAGAGCACTGAGGTCAGGGTTGCAAAATCGGCTGACTCTCCCTGGCCCAAAAGATGCCAGACTGGCCATAATGAGGGCCAGGGCTTTTTCAGTGGTGGCTCCGCACTGGTGGAATGAGTTCCTGGAGAACATGAGGGCCCTGTGGGACCTTTTACAGTTCTGCAGGGCCTGTAAAATGGAACTCTTCCACCAGGCCTTGGATTAGGAGCCGCCACTGATGAATGTACCGTCGTATGTCGAACATGCCATGGCTGTGTTATAATGTCAGATGGTCTTTCCTTACTGGATCATGTATAGGAAACGCCGCCATCTGTTTGCCCTGTTTGTACTAGCACTTTATGCAACTGTTTTATTATGAATTTTATTATATTTACTCGTGGGGGAGAAGAAGGAAGCAGCTGCAGGTGAGCCTTCTCCTCTGCCCCCCCCATCCCCGGCAGTGCACCCACAGCGAGGCCCACGCCCCTCCAAGCCTTCTCCCTCCTCCCCCTCCCAGCACCAGCGGCAAGGCCTGAACTTGGCCCGCCAAGCTTTCTCCCTCCCCCCTCCCCTAGCGGCGATGGCAGCAGCGGTGAGGCCTGGCCAGCCCGCCAAGCTTTCTCACTCCCCCTTCCCTCCAGCGGTGGCAGTGGCGAGGCCTGAGCTCAGCCCACCAAACTTTCTCCCTCCCTGGTGGTGGCGAGGGCTGAGCAGCTTACAGCCGCTTGCTGGCCAAGCCTTCTCCCTCCCCCTCTCCCTCCCTAGCGGTGGTGGCTGTACTTTTGGGGGGATTTAATTTTTTCCCCCAAGTTTTCAGATTTTTCTGCACATCTGGGTATTGCCCCAAATGTGCAGGAAAATCTCCCTGCCCCCCAAGTGCCCCCAATGTGCGGATTTAGATATCTGCACAGAGGGGGCATGTTGGGAATTAGATATATAGATTGATTTTATTGTATCTTAACTTATGTAAGCCGTCTTGAGCCAGTTTTTACCGGCAAGGTGGGGTATAAATTAGAAGTAAATAATTTTTTAAAACAACAACAACAAAACATTAGTTCAAATTATATCATTATCTCACCCTCAGAACAGGCCATGAACATGGTCCCAGTCGAGTGGGTCCCCAGACATTTGATATGCCAAGTGTCTTGTTTATCTGTGGCCGAAGCGGTGTACTTAGTCAGCATCCTTTTTTCTTTGTGGGACATGTTTTCCCATTTGACAGTTCCTGGCATCAAAAAGAATGTCCTTGAGGGAAAAGTCAGGCCTATTGACTCTGAAGCACGTTGTTTGACTTAGCGCTCAAGCATTCTGAGGGAGCAGTTTGAAATAATGAAAGACAAGGCGCTGTCGAGTCGTCTTAACTGACAGTGTCAGGTGGGTCGAAGTTATTGAACAGTTCCTATTAAATTAGCTTAGCTCCATCTTGGCTAGTTAAAGCTGGCAAACTGACAAATTAGTTGCTTTTTGTATATAAAAGAGGAAAGCCGGGAGGAGGCTATCTGTTCACCAACATGGCGACAGCAGATAAGTCACGTCGCAAGGTCAATAAGAACCTGCCCAGGGAAGGGCTGCGGATGTTTTTGCTCATGTCAATGCATTCAGCATCAAACAGTGGAATATTTATTCCTGTAGCTGACAAGTTCATCACCACTAATAGAGATTGGTAGTTAATTAGGATGCTTCATCTTAAATTGGCTTTCATTTGGGGGGGAGCCTTTGTTCTGTCTCACACACTACACAAAGGGTGGCATTAAAAGAATTGTGAGACTTGTTACGTGTCTCTGAGGGGATTTTAGGTTTTATTTTCTTGAGTCACAGGACTTCCCTCCCCCACTGAGGAGGCACATGGCAAATTGCTATCGTAACTGAAGGACATCGCAAGAACAGTTTGTGATGTATAGCACTGTTATGGGTGGCAGTTGTTCAAAGAATAGCAGTCAAATATATTTAAAATATCTACACCCTACAATGTTTTGTCAAAGGCTCTCAAGGCAGCTTTCAGTCTTAATAATTAACAATAAAACAGTTTGTCAATCAAAGCAACTATCAACAGAAGTGCTAAACATCACTTAAATATTATCTTCAACAATGGAAACAGCACCCAATACCAAATATAATGCTCACAGAAGCAAAATGTTAGATTGTTATGGCAGTCAAACAATGGCTGAAGTTTAAAAAAAGGACAAAAAGGGTTTTTGTTTAATGCCTAAAGCTAAGGAAAGCTAAGCATTAGGTGAACAGCTGTAGAGAATGAGTACAAAAGCCCAGGTGCTACCACAGTAAAGACCCTATCTTTAGTGGCCCTCCACCTGACCTCAATAGATGGGAGCACACATGCCCATATTCAGTGGGTTAGCATGAGCTCCAATGGCTCTTTGGATTGTGACCATAAAGTTTCTAAAATGGAATCCATAATCCAAATCATCCTGACTAAAACTCCATGGGTTTTCATTGTTCTTATTGCTAAGGGATAAAGAATGTTGGCCCCAGTCACACGGGCAGGAAACTGCAGAGGAGAAGCGTGGCTGTTTGCCCTGGGGCAAACTACTGCGCAGTTACGTGATCAGACCTCCTGTGGAGGTCCTGTGGAGGTACCGTGGAGGTTCCATGGCAAGGGAGAGGTGCCGATCACAGGACAAGCCGGCGCACAATGAAGAAGCGCGCGCCGCGGCAAACTGTTTTTTATTTTTGTGTACATGACAAATGCGCATGCTCCGTTGGGTGCGCATGCGCATCCACAGAGACTTGGACAAAAAAACCACCTTATTTGCAAGGGGCCATGGGCAGGCGCCGGATGCCACCAGAAACGCGATCAGACGCCCGCCCTTGCCCCGCAGATTCCGGAAACTAGTACCTCCAAGGTACTAGTTTTTTGCCACGCAGTTTCGGCTGGAAGCCTCGGTTGAGCCACTGGAGTGCTACATTTCCCAGATGTGCTGGTGAGATCGCGCCTGGAAACTCCAGCTGTTTTCCGTCTCACTTGTGTGGCTTCTGTTACGTGTGACCACAGCCGTTGTGTGCTTAGTTTCAGTTAAACAACTTCAAGGGGGCAGAGCACCACAAATGTGTTTCAGTTTTATAATAGGTCAACTGTCATGACGTCATTCAAAGAATCCTGAGAGAGTGCAGGTTGTTTTGTTAAGAATTCCTGTGCAGTTAACAAAACGGCACATATTAGGATTCTCTGTTGAACAGAGATGGTTTTTAAACCAGTTTGTTGTCTGAATGTACCCTAAAAATAAATAAGAATGGGTTCACAGCTCACTGTGCTACACCATTTTCTGCCAACCTGTCCGTGTTCTTAGAACATAAGAGAACATAAGAGACGCCAATGTTGGATCAGGCCAAAGGCCCATCCAGTCCAACACTCTGTGTCACACAGTGGCCAGAAATACCAGTGCCATCAGGAGGTCCAGCAGTGGGGCCAGGACATTAGAAGCCCTCCCACTGTTGACCCCCCCCCAAGCACCAAGAAGACAGAGCATCACTTGCCCCAGAGCCCCTATCTATACCTTGTGGCTAATAGCCACTGATGGACCTCTGCTCCATATGCTTATCTAATTCCCTTTTGAAGCCGTCCATGCTTGTAGCACCCACCACTTCCTGTGGCAGTGAATTCCATGTGTTAATCACTCTTTGGGTGAAGAAGTACTTCCTTTTATCCGTTCTAACCCGACCGCTCTGCAGTTTCATGGAGTGCCCACGAGTTCTTGTATTGTGAGAAAGGGAGAAAAGTACCTCTTTCTCTACCTGCTCTTTCCCATGCATAATCTTATAAACCTCGATCATGTCACCCCTCAGTCGTCTTTTCTCCAAGCTAAAGAGCCCTAAGCGCTTTAACCTTTCCTCATAGGGAAAGTGTTCCAACCCTTTTATCATTCGAGTTGCCCTTTTCTGCACTTTTTCCAAAGCTATAATATCCTTTTTAAGGTGTGGTGCCCAGAACTGCACACAGTATTCCAAATGAGGTCTCACCATTGATTTATATAGGGGCATTATTATATTGGCTGATCTGTTTTCAATACCCTTCCTAATAATCCCCAGCATAGCATTGGCCTTCTTTATTGCAGTCACACACTGTCTCGACATTTTCAGTGAGTTATCCACTACAACTCCAAGATCTCTCTCTTGCTCAGTCTCTGCCAGTTCAGACCCCATCAATGTGTATTTATATTTAGGATTTTTGGCTCCAATGTGCATCACCTTGCACTTGGCCACATTGAACCCCATTTGCCATGTTGACGCCCACTCGCCCATCCTTGACAGATCCCCTTGGAGTGCCTCACAATCCTCACTGGTTTTCACCACCCTGAACAACTTTGTATCATCCGCAAATTTAGCCACTTCACTGCTTACTCCCATCTCCAAATCATTAATGAACAAGTTAAAAAGCAGTGGACCAAGTACTGATCCCTGCGGTACCCCACTGCTTACCACCCTCCACTGAGAAAATTGCCCACCTACACTCACTCTCTGTTTTCTATGAACTAGCCAGTTTTTGATCCATAAAAGGACTTGTCCTTCTATCCCATGATTTTTGAGCTTACTTAGGAGCCTTTGATGAGGAACTTTATCAAAAGCTTTCTGGAAGTCAAGGTAAATAATATCTATTGGATCCCCCTTGTCCACATGTTTGTTCACCCCCTCAAAGAACACTAACAGGTTAGTGAGACAAGATCTTCCCTTACAGAAACCGTGCTGAGTCTGCCTCAATAGGTTTTGTTCATCTATGTGCCTACTAATTCTTTCCTTAATAATGGTTTCCACCAATTTACCCGGTATCGACGTCAGACTGACTGGCCTGTAATTTCCCGGATCTCCTCTGGAACCCTTTTTAAAGATGGGAGTGACATTAGCTACCTTCCAATCCTCAGGAATGGAGGCAGATTTTAAGGAAAGATTACATATCTTTGTCAGGAGATCTACAAGTTCACATTTGAGTTCTTTCAGAACTCTCGGATGTATGCCATCTGGGCCTGGTGATTTTTCAGTTTTTAAGTTGTCTATCAGTTTTAGGACCTCCTCTCTCGTCACCTCAATCTGACTCAGGTCTTTCAACACCCCTCCTGAAATCAGTGGTTCTGGAGTGGGCAAGCACTTCTCATCTTCCACAGTGAAGACGGAGGCAAAAAATGCATTTAGCTTCTCAGCCATTTCCCTATCATCCTTCAATACTCCTTTTACCCCTTGGTCGTCCAAGGGCCCCACTGCCTCCCTGGCTGGTTTCCTGTTTCTAATGTATTTGAAGAAAGTTTTATTGTTGGTTTTTACGTTTTTTGCTATATGCTCCTCATATTCCCTTTTTGCCTGCCTGACCTCAGACTTGCATTTTATTTGCCATAGCCTGTGTTCCGTTTTATCAGCCTCACTGTGACTAGCTTTCCACTGCTTAAAGGAATTCTTTTTACTTTTTACAGCCTCCATTACTCTGTTTGTTAACCATGCAGGCTTTTTCCTATACCTGTTTGTGCCTTTCCTAACCTGCGGAATATATATTTTTTGAGCTTCTAGGATCGTAGTTTTAAATAGATCCCAAGCTTCCCCAATTGTTTTGACCCTTTCTACTTTTCCTTTCAGTTTCCTCCCCACGTGTCCCCTCATATCAGAGAAATTACCCCTTTTAAAGTTAAAAATGGTTGTGTGAGTCTTTTTGGCCAATTCTCTATTTGTACAAATGATGAACTCAACAACATTATGATCACTGTTTCCAAGCGGTGCAATCACTTTTACATCTCTCACCAGGTCTTGAGTGTTACTTAGGACCAAATCAAGGATCGCCTCTCCCCTGGTAGGTTCCGTGACCATCTGCTCCATAGCACAGTCATTTAGAGTGTCTAGAAACTCAATCTCTTTTTCCCGGCTAGAACACATATTGACCCAATCAATGTGTGGGTAGTTAAAATCACCTATTATTACACAGTGTTTTTGTCTAGTTGCTATCTTTAAGGCATTCATCATTTTATAATCCTCCTCTATCTTTTGATCTGGTGGGCGATAACAAACTCCCAGTGTTAAGTTTCCTTTTGGCCCCCCTATTTCAACCCATAGAACTTCCAGAAGCGAATCCAATTCACTTAGCCTCTCAATCTTTCTAGACTTTATACCCTCTCTGACATACAGAGCTACCCCACCTCCAACCCTTCCCCCCCTATCCTTCCGATATAATATATAACCGGGAATCACTGTGTCCCACTGATTTTCCTCATCCCACCAAGTTTCAGAAATACCCACAATGTCTATTTTTCCCTCCGACACCAAGCACTCCAACTCCCCGATTTTACCTCGGACACTTCTAGCATTTGTATAGAAACAGCTGTAATTTCCCTTACAAGTTAAGCCTGCATCCTTCCTCTTGCTATCTCGAGTCGTTGTCCGGCAGTCCATGTCACCAGCCATGGCCTCTGTGGACAATTTCAATCCACCTCCCTGTAGAAAAGCAACCGGTACCCCCTCACCTCTCTCAGATGAGCCAACCCGAACCAGAGACTTTTCATCTCCTGTCGGCTTTCCCCCAATATTCAGTTTAAAAGCTGCTCTGCCACCTTTTTGATTTTAAGTGCCAGCAGCCTGGTTCCTTCTCGGGACAAGTGGAGACCGTCTCGCCTGTACAGCTCCCTCTTGTTCCAAAAAGTATCCCAGTGCCTAACAAACCTGAACCCTTCCCCCCTACACCATCGTCTCATCCACGCATTGAGACTCCTGATCTCTGCCTGTCTCTCCGGCCCTGCGCGTGGAACAGGTAACACTTCTGAGAAGGCTACCTTGGAGGTCCTGGACCTAAGTTTCCTGCCCAGCAGCCTAAATTTCTCCTCCAGGACCTCACGACTGCATTTCCCCACATCGTTGGTGCCGACATGCACCACGACCACTGGCTCCTCCCCAGCACTATCTACCAGCCTATCTAAAACACGCGTAATGTCCGCTACCTTCGCACCAGGCAGGCAAGTCACCATACGGTCAGTACGCGGGTTCGCCACCCAGCTGTCTACCTGCCTAAGGATCGAATCACCCACTACCAAGAGCCCCCCTCCCACCCTGCTCAGGGATGGTTCCTTGGTGCAAAAGGAGAGCCGCTCACCAGCTGGGGAAGAGGTCCCTTCTGAGGGCACATTCCCCTTATCCTCAGCATGGTGCCCTGTTTCCCCTAGACCCTCATGCTCCCTGACAGCAGCGGGGCTGCCAGATCCAGAGTGGGACGAAGCTAACAAGTCCCCGAGAGTCTTTTCTGTGCGCCTAGCTGACTGTCTCTGCTTCTCCAGGTCAGCCACCTTGGCCTCAAGGGAGCACACACGTTCCCTGAGAACCAGGAGCTCCTTGCACCGAGGACACACCCAAGACTTCTGCCCAGTGGGCAGATAGTCATACATGTGACACTCCGTGCAAAACACTGGATAGCCCCCAACCCCCTGCTGGCATTCTGGCTTCATAATTCTTTTAAAATAAATAAATATAATCCCCCTTTTAAACCCTTGGTATTTATGTGGTTTTTGTTATCAAGTCAAATTATTTTACGGGAAAGACAAAGAGCCTAGGGCCTTGTCTTTCTGGCTCTTTTTGGGCTTCTTACAGAGCCCCTAGTCTAAGAGCCACAGGCAAAGAGCCCTTTTGCCTCTGGCAAGGTGCTTCCTTAAATAGAGGCCTCCCCCAGCAGAGGTCAGGCAGCAGCTATTCAAATTCAAATTCACCCAGGCACTCAATCACAGGCAAAACAATGCCCCTTCCACTTCCTCTCAATTACAGGCAATCCCAGTCAAACAGTGCCCGTTCCTCTCCCACACTCAATCAGCCAGGACTCTGCAAGAACTCTAAGTGCTTCCACACACTGCTAAACACAGTTTTCCCACAAAATATCCTTAGCTGAATTCTCTCAGCTGAAAGCAAGTAAAAGAAACCCACTCACCTCTCTCACAGCTCTCTCTCCTGCTCCTGCTCAGAGCTCAGCTGGTCTCCTCTGCCTCTGGCAAGGTGCTTCCTTAAATCACCCAATATAAAAGGCTTCCCATTTGTTTAGCCCTTTCAGTGATCATTTGAAAGAGGAGAAGCAGATTCTGTGTGACTCTGTGTTTTCCATTTTCATGAACAATGCAGGAATGGCACATGAGCTCTAGAGCATGAATGTGAGGTGTGAACTGTGGTGCAAATGAGATATGGGAGATCTCTGGTTCCAGATGTGATCTGGGAGATCTCTGGTGCCATGAATGTGTGAGTTAGAGTTTGGGAAGCCCCTCTCCAGCTACCTTAGAACCCTCCCTGCAGTGTGGGAGCAATGGTACTGGCCTATCTTACGGAGCAATTGTAAGCACAGTGTGTTGACTATGTGATGTGCTCTGATCACTGAAAGGGCTAAACAAATGGGAAGCCTTTTATATTGTTAAAACAAATAGCATATTTTGCATATATAAGGGAAAGATGAGGTTTCCTTGTGAGAATCCAGCCTACCATGCTTAGAGGCCTCTGGATGAAGTGGTTTTGTTTGTTTCCCCCTAAATTCAAGACCTCCTCATTGCAGATGCTGGAACAGAAATTCCAGACTGGAGCTTCTGCTCTTGCAAGGTTAAATTGATTTCCTCCCCTCTTTTGTCACACTGCTCTGCTCCACTTTGACTTCGTTGAGTTCACTGCAGCGCCGGAACTGGCAGAGAGACTCCAGCGCCACCGTTGGCATAGTTCAACCTCTTTAAATGCTAAGCTTTGATCCTAAATATGTTTGTTGGCTAAAAGGCTGCACTTTCCCATCTGCAGGGAATAATCTCTGGTAAGGACACTCTGCCCTTTCTTGAGCACTTAGTCGGCTCTGAAACACACTAATTATTGCCGCGTTAACTCAGGCTGTTTTGAATGGAGCCACAATTTATCCTGGGCACAGAAATGTGTGAATAGCTCTTGACTGAGCTTTCTTTCTGTGACATTTCCTGAGTATAATGCTGTTAGTGTTTTAAACACTTATTGTGGCCTGGCTAAAGCAGAGACGTTTGTTGTAGGACTCTAAAGCCATACCACTAGACAGGCCCGTAGCTAGCGTGGGGCCCACGGGGCCCGGCCCCCCTGCTAGTTTCACGGGCCCCCTCCCTCCCGATCCACTGCTCCCCCCCAGCTAAAGCAGAGACGTTTGTTGTAGGACTCTAAAGCCATACCACTAGACAGGCCCGTAGCTAGCGTGGGGCCCACGGGGCCCGGCCCCCCTGCTAGTTTCACGGGCCCCCTCCCTCCC
>NW_015170897.1:736981-775289 GCF_001447785.1 Gekko japonicus | reverse complement strand
TATTTAGACTACAGGCAGCTCAGTGCAGTGATAATTGTGCATGCACTCATATAGTTTTCTATATGTGCATGCTCTGGGCAGCTGAAATCGGCCAGGGGCTTCACTCATCTGTACAATTTAAGATTGTACTTCAGGCTCCTCTGCAGTGTTTGTTTTTTTAACATATATTTTTATTGGTTTTTTTCTTTTTAGACTTTTACAGTACATATGATTCAATTTCTTACCATTTCCTCCCCTTCCTCCCTCCTCCCTTCCCTATCTTCTTGTTGTCTTTAGTCTTTTGACCCCAGTCATGGGCACAAAGTTTGAATCTTCCACTGAATGTCTTTTCTTCCTTCCTTTGATATTCATTCCAAGTAGGTCTTCCATCTATTCCGAACTTCTGCAGGTTTTTCTTCCCATGTTGTCTCTTTGCGTATAGTTGCCACCAATGTTCCCTTTAAGCTGTGGAGTCTTGTGAGCTACTTTGTGAGCTACTGGCATTAAAGTTGTGAGCGAGCATTTGGCTACAACATCAATTAGTTTGCCCTGGAGCCATCCTTCCTGAGCTGAGGCAAAAATGTGTGAGCTGGAGGCTAAAAAACTGTGAGCTAGCTCACACTAACTCAGCTTAGAGGGAACAGTGGTTGCCACCAGGGTTCCCTCTAAGCTGAGTTAGTGTGAGCTAGCTCAGTTTTTTAGCTTCTAGCTCACACCTTTTTGTCTTGGCTCAGGAAGGAGGGCTCCAGAGCAAACGAATTTATGCTGTAGCCAAATTGCTCACTCACAGCTTTAATGGCAGTAGCTCACAAAGTAGAAGTTTTGCTCACAAAACTCCACAGCTTAGAGGGAACATTGGTAGTGGGCCCCCTGAGAAAAAAACGGGCCCCCTGAGCAAAAAGTTGTTAGCTACGGGCCTGCCACTAGAACTGGTTTTGTGGTAGGGGCTGTTGCAGAAGAAGCAAAGGCCTGAGTGGGGCTTACATCGTTGCCCTCTCCTGAGGTTAGGCTGGAAGTATGTGACTGGCCCAAAGTGACTGGTTAATGATGAAAGTGAGATGGGGAGGTGGTGAGGAAACACCAAGTCTGAACTTGAGGGAGGGAGTTCAAGCTTTACAGCCTTTTTATACAACACTTCAAGATGCCTCATGTTCACACAGGATAGAGGGAGGATTACCTAGCCATGTCTCACTTGCTGAGCAAGGGATGGAGAAGTACACCTTACCTCCCTGTCCACCCACCCAGGACATCAGCCTTGTCTCTGGTGGCAGCAGACATCCATGTAAGATATGGCTGGGTATGGGACCAACGTATGAGTGCTTGAGAATCACCCTTTCAAAGTCTACTCAGGATCCTCCTCAAGTTTGTCCAATGGGGCTTACTCCTAGGGAGGTGTTCTTAAGGTGACACTGTAAATGTAGGAACTGAATTGCACCCATGGAATCTACATGCATTGATGTTGGCCCCACACTCTGAAGTTAGAGGTGGGGCTGGTTCATTTGGTGGGGTCTGGACTGGGAGGCAAAATGTGCTATTTTCTGGCTTGCTGAACACATGGCTGGTGCATCCCCAAGCATCTAGTCCACAGAAAAGAGCAACATTTCAGCAGCATGCCCCTGATATGTAGTTCTGCTCTTTCGGCAGCCAAATGTATCTTTGGAGAAGTATTCTCACATTTTGAATTTCTATGTGGGATAACTCATCCTTCAGAATGTTAATCTGGAGTTCTTAAAATTCACTATATCTCTGCAGAACTTTGTGTTAGCTGTATAGGAGGATGTGGCATTCTTTTATGAATCACAATGCATTTTTTTCTGGCTGAACAAAGGAAATCAAATTCTTTGCTTCTCTCTTTGCGTGCGTTTTTAATTCTAAATTATTATTATTGCTGTGTTGGAACCTCGTGCCTCGTTCTCATGACTCAGCCTTGGTTAAATTTCGGTCCCTCTTCTAATCAACCATCTGAACTATTCAAGTACTCTAAACAATAGGGGGAAATGTCATTTTGGTTAAGAACTGGTGAGCCATCATTTCATAAACTCCCCAAGCAGATTTTGATGGCGTGTATGCTTCTGTGTAAGTGTCAACCCTGTATGAATAGTTGCATCAACATGGCACTATTACCTCTCTAGGAACAGGGAAGGCAGTCTGGTTACATCAGCCCCCCCTGTTAAATTCACGATCTCCTAGTTAAATAATCCAGAGCTGTTGATGCACCTGGTGGGGCAAAGAAGACCTGACATATTGGTTTAATGTGAACCTGCCGGCAACAGGGTAATAAACTAACTGCTCGACTTCTGATGAACGTCTTGCAGGATATGGAAATAGAGGCAGTAAAATGTAATTCTTTCAGATGGCATATTCTGAAAGCTTTGTGTCTTTGCTCCAGCCACCCTTCAAGAATAACAGTATCTGCCTCTCACTTGGATCAGGGCAATGTAGAAGGGATCTCTCTGATTCAAAATGCAATTTTGAAAAGGCAGATGTAGCTTCTGTACATGAAGCAAAAGATGCTGTGGGACAAGGGCCGCTTCTGCACTTTTACTTTTGTCACTTGTTTGGCCCTATTGCTTTGGGTCCCCCCACCACCACCACTTTTCCACATGTGTTTTGCTCCCTCTGGGACTACTAGAGAGAGCAAAACACATTGGGGGAAAGTTGGGGAAAACATCTCCATAGTAGCTCAAGGTATACTTATTTTTTTAATTTACTTTATAGTCCATCTTTCTCTCTGAGATTCAAGGCACTTGACAGAATTTAAGTAGTACAGTCAAACATCCAATGAACAGTGCAATAGGACTGGGATTACGGAATTAGAGGACAATGTGAACAATGCACTATTTAAGGCAGGTAAACTAGAAATAATACAGAACATGGATTATTAGGTAAATGCAATGTATACCTTCAATAATAATTGCAGTGAGAATTGAGAATGCAAAGGCATTCTCAGTTGCAACAGCGCTTCCTTGTGGAGATTTTATCTGTGCTTTCCTCTCACAGCCACCATTGTTCTAAGCTAGAAACATCTTTACAATCATACCAATGCAGGTTTGGAAAACAACAGAGCAGAGAAAAGCGGGGGGAAACCTAGAAGATGGGCAACTGCCCAGAGATGGCTTGCAGACCCCCCCAACCCCCCCCAAAAAAAACCCCACTGTGGTTTGGGATGGGATATGGCACAAAACTCTGTCTGGAAGCAATCTTGAAGTATAACCTGACATGCCAAAAAAAAAAAAAAAGCTGAAAGATGGCAAGAATTCAGATGTTGCGGGAATGCCATACTTTGTGGCATCTATTCATAAACCTGTCCATCAAACACACAGCAATTTGCAAAACAGCCACTTGGATTTTTGAATCAGGATTCTGATGCAACTGAATCAATTTTCAACATGGCCACCATGTCCCTTCTGAATCATAATGAGAAGTCTAGTTGAGTGTTCCTGTGTAATCTTCCTGGAGCCTCCATGAGAAAGGCAGACTAAATTTCTCCCCCCCCCCCCCGTTACACTGAAAATAGTTTCAGTGTGAATTTGTGAGATGCCTGACCTTTGTGGAACCAGTAATCGACATTCTTTCCACTGAGCTGATACAAAATCTATGCCATGGAAAGCTATCTGCCAGTGATCTGGTACAACTTGAGGATATCAGGAACTTGACATTTTGAGGCAGAAGCCTCATAGTCTGTGTCCAAGACCTATCCTAGGAGCATCATTCCTTTGACTTCCACTTAGCATGGATTGGCCATAAATACTATAAATACCCATTAATATACTTTCTCCATATGTTTACATGTACAAAGAGAACAATTAAAAATTGTTCATTTCACTTACCATACTTTCAATGCAGTAGAGCAGTGGAGTTGGAATTATAGTTACCATTAGAGTACAGAAACTGGGACTCTGGTGTAAGCGGTCATGGACTTCTGTTCCCCAAGCAAATTGGAAGTCATTTAATTTAAAAAAACACTACATGAGACCTTCAAGTTTAAGGAATGTGGATATGGTTTTGTGAATAAAGGGCCAAATGCATCTGGAGCAGATACCTCTGCAACAGAGCTTCCTATTCCATTGAAATGAAATGAGGGGGGAAAAATTCTGCACGCACGTTGCAATGCTTGATGTGGGTGGCTGTACCAGAATCCATGAATCAGCATGCTCATATATCCTCATCATAGATTGCAGTCTTGGTGGACTTCCTACATGTGTACGACATCATGTCCTGTGATCAGTAGGCAGTACCAAGCCTAAAGATTGCTCAGGCAAGGTATAACCATTCAGAGCCTTAGCTGCTTCTAGTTTGCCTTGATGCCCTTTAGTTCCTCACCGCTAGTTCCTGCTTCAACAATTGGTTTCACAAACTTGGATTGAAGAACCCATGGATTCTGGTACAGTCACCCCAAGGCCTGCCCTTGGGAGTATTTGTACATGAAGGTCACAATCTAATGAAATCACTTGACAGGTTGCTTAGAACCAGGTCATAAAGGTGTTGAGTGAGATTCACCAAAGATACTCAGACTACAGAGTAAATTTTAGCACACCTGTAAGGAGTTTGAGAAAATGTAAAGTCCTGTCAGGATGGGGACCACAGGAGCCCCCTGACTTGGCCCGGGGAATGGTCAGAGGAGTCCCGGGGGTGGCCTGACAACCAGTGGGCAATCCCCTCTGAGGCTTCAAGGAGGGTCCAGGCATCTTGCCCAACCGGCCCTGGAGGGGGGGGGGTCTGACCCAAAAAGGAGGGAACCGGGGTCACCAAGGAAGTTGGGCTCACCATCAGGGAAGTGACACAGAGCAAGAAGGTTGGTCTCAGTTCACAGTCGGGCCAAACCATTTCTCTTTCCCCTTTTTCCTGGGAAGTTGTTAAGATTGGCTGGGAGCACCTGGTCGGGGGAGCGGGGTGAATAAAGGTGAAGCATTGGGAAACCAGGGAGGATAACGGACACCTGGGCAGGAAGCACTGTGAGGGAGACACGGGCAGCTGCCCAATCCACCCAAACGCTGACCAGGGGACACTGTCGGGGGAAAAAGGAAACCAATCTTCCCCCCGACAATATCTGAGGTGATCACGCTGACAACGTATTCCTCCGTACACCGCTATTGCTCCCACCCGACCACCGACACAAATCCCGTGAAGTGTGACAAGTCCCTGAAAGTAGTTACTGGAAACCAAGGTCCCCCCCCCCATATGGATAGAGATTAAAGTTGTGCAGGTGATACCTATAGCCTCTTTGTGGTTTTTGAAGGTGTGTATCAGTTGCTTTTTTGTTGACTAGGGGGATGCTGGACTTCAGCATTGGCTTTCTTTTTCCAGCCCATTTCAGAAGAACTTCAGTTTCCATGGCAGCCATGAATCTGAATGAAACATCTCAGCCAAAGAACACTGAGCTTAATAGGCTGCATGTTAGCTTTGGAAAGCTTTGGTGTAGAACATCAATGACCAGCCTTCTGTCCCAGCAAGGCATTATGCCAAATGGAATTTTCCTCATTGCCATCACCCCTATGTAAAAATGTAGGGATATTTTGTGTGTGTGCTCTGTTTCTTATATGCAAATCTCTCCCCCCCCCCTTTGAAACTGCATATTATGACACAAGCTGACTAAATTGTAGTCCCAGCATTTGAGGCCACTGGATGAAATGTCTGGTTAGTGTTTGTAGCTGAGTCCAAGGATTGAGATAATGATACATGCCAGTAGAGACATAACTGAGATTGGAGTCTTCTACCACTGAAATGACCGCCTCTGCCCTCAACAGTTCTTGCCCAAATCATTATTCCTATTCTTATATATTTCCCTATCACATTTTTGTCTGACCTAGTATTTCTGCTGCTGATCCTGTTCTACTTTGCCTTGGACTCAAGTCCACCTTTTATCTGATATAATCCTATGCACAGTTATGGCATTCCATTGATATCAAAAGGCAAACTCTGCATACGTTTTTTATTGTCAGAGATTACTTCAAAATTACAAATTCTCCATTTCTAAAAAAAAGTTATGGATTTTGTACAGAGCACTGTGTATTCATAGTCTGTCACAGCTTTATTTCAATGTATGTATATCTTTTTCCCTTCTGAGTTACTCACGTGAAGGCTTTTTTTGCAGTTTTTAAACCAAATGTGTTGGGATTATTATACAGCTGTTTCAAGATCTCTCTCTCTCTGTGGCATTTTACCAATGCATGTATGTGATTGGAAAACACCGTACCTAATCTTGATAGAATCATAACTACAGTGCCAGCAAGATTACTTTGTGGCAGTTCTTTATCAATGAACAATTGCACATCTGTAATATAAAATGCCAAAAGATGCAAAGCAAGTAGAGGGATAGAAAGCTATGGAAAACTGCATGATCCCATTCCAGAACATGGTTTAGAATTTATCCCAGTTAAATCAGAATTTGGGAAGGCATGTGTTAGCCTAATTGCTCTGATTTCTTATCAATTATTGGGGAATATGAGTTATTTATAAGTAGCAGTTGGCATAAGTGAGCAATCACCTTTATATACAGAGGTCTCACTTTTCCAGAGTAGCAGTAACAGACACGCAGACTGGAGTTGTTAAAATCAGTGTCTTTAACTGGAGAAACTTCACATTCAAACAATACAAAAACGCATACACAATTACACAGCTTCTAGGAAAAATAGAGAGAGATGGATAGCACATTTGCATTAGCAGAATATCCTTGGTAGGCAATACTTTACCTGTCCGAAGAGATGAAGCGTTCCTCAGGAAAAATGAGGAAGACGGACTTCCAGTGGATGGCGGCACACTGAGCAGTCGCATATCCCGGACCTCCTGGGGATGCGAGCTGTGCACTAGCGGGAAGGAGGGGGTACGCAGGCTCGTTGCCCCCAAGAGGCCCAGTGAAGGGCTTCTAGCCATGGGGCTTTTGAGAGGTCACCTCTTCGCCAGCATGATGCTGGGGAATTGAGGCACCTCTCCGCCTCTATGGTCCCTCCTGCGAGTGTCCATATAGAACCTAGTGACGCTGACCAGGACAAGCGCTGGGGATCGAGAGTTGAATAAGTGACTAAGAGAGGTCGGAAGACCAATATGAACATGAGTCAGCATAAAGAGCCTTTGACAATTTAAAAAGAAAGCTCCCCACCCCACGGACCAAGAAGTGAAATGAGTGGGGGGAGGGGTCCCTCCCATGCACATGAACTTTTAAGCGAAAAAACGGGAGGGGGGAGCAGAAGCGAAAGCATTGAAATCTGTTGAGAAAAATTTACCAAGGCATGTACAAGCGTTTGAGCGCACATTCAGAGACTTTAGTAATTGCAATGAAAGTAAACAATCGATAAAAGATGGCAGGGAAGAGGATGGAGAAGGAGAAACTTTTAAAAGCAAAAGGGGAGAATCCATTACCGGAAGGAACCACCGAGTTGGCTAAAATGTTGGCAGAATCTCTGCGCCCCCTGCTGGAACAGATTACTAACGTCAAGGAACAGCTGTCTACAATGACTAAATGTATCACCACACAGCAAGCACAAGTGAATGAGACCCTTAAAATTACAGAGCAAACAGCTGAGAAGGTGAAAGAAGTTGATGCCACTACTTAAAAGGTGAAGAAAAAGGTACAAAAATTGGAAAAGAAGCAAGTTTCCACAGAAGAACAACTTTTACAGCTGCAAATGGAGAAAGCAAACTTGGTTCTCCGATTCCAGGGTGTCCCAGAATCTAAAGGAGAGAATCTAAAGCAAATGCTGAGCGAAGCACTAGCCCCGGTGACAGATTTGACTGCAGAGTACTTGATGAGCGAAATGGATGTGGTCATATTCTGTATATATAAAAAAGAATAATCTGTCTGGGGAAATAGTAATGAGATTCTCAAAGAGACATGTGAGGGATACTATCCTGAGAGCGACGACGGGGACAACCTTGAAAATCGGGGACAGCACCATCAGGATCTTTAAAGACATCCCATTTGAAATAAGACAAAGGAGAAGAAAATACAAAGATTTAATCCTTTTTCTTCAAACAAACGCAATCAGCTATCGGTGGCTGTATCCAGAGGGCATAACCTTCAAACTTCAAGATAAAAAGGAAAAGATGGATTCTGTTTCCAAAGCACGGGGCTTTTTGAAAATCCAGTTGGGTGAGCAAGAGAAAGGCAATAATGGGGACAGTAAGTCCAGTGGCGAGCTGGACTCAGGGTCTTCTGGAGAGGATTCTCTGTCAGAGAAGGGAGAAGTGGCTCCTAAAAGTCCTTATAAATTACGAAGAAGACAGGATAAGAAGAAATGAAGGCTGAAGAACTCTGTATTGTGCCTTTGAAAAGGGTTGATTGTAACGAGATGCTCTGGGGTTTTTCTTTTCAACAGTTAATTTAAGATTCAAAAGTTGTAATAGCAGACCTGACTAAGTTCAAAAAAATTGTTAGCGAGTTTAGAACTGACTTTGTACTTAAGAGATTTTGAGGATCTCGTCTCTTGGGTTTTTAGATAGTAGTGGGTTTTCTTTTCTTTATCCCTAATTGTAGTTCCCTTCCCTCATTTTCATTGTAGATTTGTAGTCTTTAGAAAATGTAATTAAAAAATCCCCTTCAGGGGGCCAAAAAGACTATAGGGAAATGGGGTCGTGTCTTAGACCAGCAAAGACACGTGGATAGACTCTTGGATAGCTACTCCAGAGTCAGTGAGATAGGTTGGGGTTAGATGCAGAGAGAGAGCAAGAGAGTGAGCACATGTCTGGGTGTCCCTTTTAAGGGGGGGCTTGGAGGGTTTTGCCAGGCTGGTCACATGTCTTGACCCACCTCCTACTAGTCTGTCCCAAAAACGTACCTATTGGGTACAAAGAACCAGGGGAGGGGACAGGGAGTGGTCAATATTGAGAGCTAGTAACTTGGACATGATTGGCACCTGGATGAAGAGGGTATGAGTCACCGAGCTACGGCTATTGTTTCTTGATGGGCTTAGCCGAGTCTGTTGATGGGCGAGAGATTAGTTTCCAAGCGAGAGATTAGTTTCCAAGCAACCTTGTGTAGAACCTCTTGGTTATGTGCAGTCTTGCAGGTAGATGTCTGGGTGTCGGGAGGTCACCTGTGTGTGTCAGAGGGAGCTCCTTATGGCGTTTGGAGCTCTTTGTTCCTGGTCTTCTCTCTGGGTTTACAGTGCATCACATGGCTAGGGAGCTGGTCCATCTTACAGCAGGCAAGAGAGCAGGTAACTTCCAGAAACCATTGGCACAACATACAGGAAATCTTTCTGCTTCTGGGTGTGTGTCTACCTGGCATCCTTTTTGGGTTACCACAGAGTTCAGTCCCTATTTGCACATTGTTTGCACAGTCCATTTTATCACTTATGGGTTATAAAGTCCATAAGAGCACATTAAGTGCCTTGCAGGGCAACACTTGAATACTGCAAAACAACATTCTGGTACAATAAAGGAACAAAATGGTTGATATCTGCTCATCCATAACCTGATTCTGCCAAGAAATTCCTCTGTATATTTTTATTCTTGATCCTACTAATTTACGTGTCTCAAGTAAAGATAAATGGAGCTTAAGGGTTGCCTTAATTCAGATGCAAGATCCACCATATTCAGAATTCTTTCATCCACCTGGATGTTTATGGGGAACTTGGAAAGACCATCTTCTGTTCTTTGCATCTAGCATCTGTTAACTCCAAGACAGATGGATTCTAAACACGAAGAACATCTTTCTAGATCATGTCTAATAGTCGTGGCAAATCCAATCCTCCATGAAATCATATTGTCTTTTTTTACTGTCTCTTTCAAAGGTCATCACCAAATCTTTGGTAGTATGGCATTCTGGACAGGTGGCAATTATCTGAGTGTAATTCTTTTAATATGCCTTTTGTGTGCTCAAATGCTATGATCCCCAGTTTTTCCAAGTGATATGGACATAGAGATGGGAAATTATTACGCTATACATGATGTGAATGAGTGTTGCAATGAAACCAACCTCCTCCTCATTCTATTGCATATCCATGCTCAGAGGAGGTATGCTGGAGTGTGGAATCCTATTTAAGTCTGATGGTGACATTAATATCCCCAGACATCTGATAGATTTTCAGTCTACTGTTTTATTCATTCTGTTGACCACCTTTGTGTGGTCTGACAGCAATGCACTTATTAAGTCATGAGTTATCTGCAGGAATTCATCCAGCTTCCACGCACACACAAAGTGAATGTCTAGCCACACGTACACAGGTCTGTGGGATTGCTATAAATTGCATGCAGCAGCACAGTAAATAAGGAGACAAGACAGAATCTGTACGGGTTAAACAAGCCAAAACTTTATTAACATTTAAAGTATCTGAAAAATGTGAAACTCTCTTACCTTTCACTAATCCCCTGCTCACAGTGTGGGTACGATCTAATTTAGATAAGGCAGCTGAAATCTCAACTCCCCACCTTTGTCCATCTGTGTGCAAGAGGATTCTACTCCAAGCCCAGAATGAGTTACTATAACTGCTATTAGACCACTCACTGACATATCGAAATGCAGTGAGAGAGGTCTTGCTGACTCACATCCCCCCTCCCCAAGTATTGGGTAGGTAAGTGAGAAAGGGCCAAGGTGGTATCTTCCCCAGCTATCTCTGGATCAAGACAGATTGGTTTGTGGAGATGCCCTTCATCTTGTAAGTGATGCTTCAGGAAGCGCACCAAGATTAGCCATCTTTTTTTTTTTTACCTGCATTCCCTCTTCTCATTTTGTAAATGTATAATTAGAGACTCCAAAATTCCAGAAATGTCACCTAAAAATTTCAGAGCAAGTTGGAAAAAGAAGTATAGATCCTTAACCAATATGAATTGGGAGCAAAAAGATTCTTACATGGCCCAAAGCAACTGACTTATTCTGCACAGCCAGATGGACAGGAGGGTGAGTGTGGAGCTTCCATGCCTGAGTGCCAAGGGAAGTACACATGAGTCCTTTTAAGCCCTCCTTATACCTGCCTCTCATTGTCTGTCATGCTTGCAGTGAGTCAACATGGCTGATATTAGTAGCTGTTAACCTCGCCCTGTAGTCCTGCACCATGATGCCTCCCCTTTCAACCCATAGTGGAGAGGGGAAGAAATACATTTCTGTAACAGATACATAATGCACATTATGATATCACATTCCTGAATTAAGCTCACCAGGGATTTTTTGTAGAAAAAGCCCAGCAGGAACTCATTAACATAATAGGCCATACCCAACAGCAGAAACACATTAGCATATTAGGCCACACCCTGACAGTACAGCTCATTAGCATATTAGGCAACACCCCATGCTTTCCCTTGGCTAGCCCGGGCAAGCCCCGCCCCCTTGAAGGGAAGGGAAGGCAGTTTAAACTGCCTTCCCCTGGCTTGCTTCGGCGCCCCGTGGCTGCAGGGAGCCCAGACAGGTCAGGGAAGGCATGGGGAGGCATTTAAATGCCTCCCCAATCCTTCAAGCCCCCCACCCCACCCACCTCGGAGTCGCCGGGGGGGGGTTCACTCTCCAGGCCTTCCCTCTGTAGCCACGCGTGCAGAGGTTTTGACTGTAGTGGGCGTGGCCAACTCTGAAGCCAGCCGGAACTCCGTTCCTGTGCGTTCCTGCCCAAAAATAGCCCTGAAGCTCACCTTTCTTTTCTTAAATTCAAATATAGCAAATTTATAATTCTTATGGTACTAAAAGTATTCTTGAATATACACAGGCAGTGCCTACTGAAATTTTAGAAACCAAAAGAAATCTCAATGATATTGCCAACAGCTGATGTTGGAACTTTATGAAACCCGCATAGGTATTTTGGTAGGTAGAAAGGATCCACCCAGACCATGAGCTTGTTGGTGTTGTGCAATTCTTAGGAGATCACTGGACTTCTTGGATGGTATTCAGCAGTGTAGAAGCAGGAGGAAACTTCATTGTCTGGTTACATAGAGTCACTGTTGGATGAATGTTAATCATTCCATTCTAGACTCAATCCAGTTTTGCTGTGGCAAATACTCTGTTCCATGTCTTTCAGGTTGATCTACTGTGTATTTCTGTGAACTTTGTGCAGATGTGCACATGATGCACAAATAGATATTTATTTTAACCTGTACTCAACATGTATTGCAATCTGCATTTCTGTAAGGCGTGGGACCTGGACTCACCAAGGGTCCCTCCCTCATGATCTAGGATGCCAACAGAAAATGGATAAAAAGAATATACATTGAATCCTTTTCTATAGCACAGACAACTCAGATCAGAATTTCATATGCTGCAGAAAATTCAGAAGCATTCCCTAACAGAAGGGACCCATTTACCAAGTGGTATATTTAGTAGGGTGCCCATATCATTGGTTGTTTGTATGTACTTGCCTGACTACTTTAGTCTGTAGATGGTCTAAACAACTGACCCTGGGTTCCCAGATTTCTCTAAACCAGGGCCTTTCCATAAAGGACTGAGCTTCTATAACAAATTTTCTTTCTCCAAATTATAAAAGTAAGATATAATACTAGTTCATTTTTAGACTTTTATGCTTAATGAAATTATTTTTAAAATAATGTAAGACTATACTAATTAATTAGTTTCCTTATATATTTCTATTGAGGGCAGAGTGTCACAGATTCATGGCAATTATAATCAAGTTTTAATTTTCCATTAGCACTAATTAATGTTGACTGTTCATGTTTCATTAATACTGCTTCTGCTGACATGGAGGTTTTTTTTTTAAAAAAAAATCTCCACCATGGTATGAAGTTAAAATGCTCTATTCAGGTGGAAAACCATCGGTGCAAATCCATTTTGTAGCGGAATTTTTTTTAAAGGGGAGGACAACATTTGATTAATTTAAAAGGTAGTAAGAATTTAGGCATGGTTACTAAGCAATAATTCTTTGTAGGAATGGTAGGAATGCACGGTCAATTGCTGATTCAGTGGTCAGTTGTTGATTCATTCAGCTTGTGTTCTGTTGACTAGTTGCAATGGGTGCAGTCATGCGTTAAACAGTTTACCTGTGTTTGAACAATGTGCACATGATCAATGGTACAATTGTCCTTTTTTTTGCACATGCACAATCACATACTGCTTTCAACAGCTTCCACCATTCACCACCATCCCATCTTCCAACACTGTTGTCTCTCTCCCTTGATGACTTTACAGTTGCAAGGTGACCAGTCTTTTTGTGTTCCTGATTTCTGCCTGACTTGGTGTTCGTGAACTATGCAACTCTGGATCAATTTGCAAATGTGTATTCTTGCAGTGCCTCATGGACATTGTTCCTTTTTTGGTGGAAGACCTTTTATTTCCCTAAACAACCACATAGCTCTAGTCCAGCAAGAGCTGCTATTTACCTTTGCATACTCATGAGCATATGAAACAACATATGCAAGAAAGTATGTAGAAGCAAAGTTATTTGACCTGGAGTTCAGTTTGATCTTAGAGTTAGAAATTAAGACAGTCTAGTGAGGGGTCTTGTCTCATGTCAAGGAACAGTTCGATCATGGCATTTTGTATGTCAATCATGTTCCTTCTGAAGTTTTCAGCATCTCTGGTTCTCTGGAGATTCTTCAAGGTTAAATGGCAGGGACAAGATCATCCGGGGAAGAAAACCTCACTTCCTAAAGAAATATGTAACAAATATCATTTCCCTCAAGTCTTCACAATATTTTGCATACAGTAGTTCAATACAGGCATTGCCCCAAGCTGTAGTTTACATTAACCACAGTTTTAGAACCTGGAACTATGGTTTGAGCTTACCAACATACAACTAGTCAACCAGGGTTTAGAACTTAAATTTCTGCTCTCCCGGAATTCAACTCCATAAGTTTATCCCTGTCTCCGGAGGTGAATTAATGACCATAACTACATTTTTGGGGTTTTTTTACTGAAACATGGAATCATAACATAAATTGGATTCAGGTCTCTCAACAACCTATAATTAAACTGAGACTGGGTACAAGCACCACTGGTACCCTGGCTGCATATTCCTCTCTCTTCTGTCATGCACAGAACTTGATTCACAGTTTCCCAGGTTGGTCAAAGCTCCTCTTCACCATGGCATCTGAATGCAGGTGCCTTGGTGAAGTGGTTTACTCCACTCAAGAAAGAATTCCAATTTGGGATTAAGCTGAGGAACAGAATCCCAATCAAAATATGAGAAAATAAACTCAAAATTGCTGAAGTATCTGAACTGGGACATGATGGTGGACAGGAACTTGAACATACTTCAGGCTTCCTTATTGAGTCAGACGTTTGGTCTATCAAGGTCATCATTGGCAGTAGCTCTCCAGGTTCACAGGCAGACATCATCTACTACTTGATCTCTTTAACTGGAGAGGACAGGGACTGAACCTGGGATCTCCTGCATGAAAAACAGATGATCTACTACTGAGCCTGGACCCTCCACAAAATAGAAAAATTATGAATCAACTCCATCCACAAGAGGAGCAGGGAGGTGGAAGGAGTAAGACTGTGACATCAGGATGCAATTATAATGAGCACAAATCAGGGTACAGGTGCCCAGTCCAGGCCTTGGTTTCTGATTTTGGTTTGCTGGCTAATGGCAAAGCAATGCTTGTCACTAAAGACATCATGCCAAACCCATGGTGTGATATGATGTTATTGTCTCAGTAAGCCTTTTTCTTCCCAACACTTTTTGTTATGCTGGGATTTCCAGATGTGTTTGCCTTATTGTATGGGAAAATGGCTGGGAGAGGATGCTGCATGGGTAAAATGGTAGGTCAGGGACAGATTAAGTATAGAGCTTAATCTGCTTTGCAGTTGTTTGGTGGCAACCATGTTTCTATGGAAGATTTCTAGCCCAAAGGCCACCTATTGAGTTCATGGCTGAAGTGACATTTGAATTGACATTTGACTTCTCATCTCAAGCCCCATAATCACTATGTTGAACTAGCAAAATGAACACAAAGAAGTGTGCATGTGAGAATTTATGATGGGACATTCCAGTAACTTGCCCAGTACTCCATCTTTGCTGCTCATTGCAGAAAAGATCATTCTTTTACAGGAATGTAATGAGTGTTTCATGATCCTTAATGGAAGCATTATAAGGTACCACTCTTTCACTTGATCAGTCGAACTGCTTTTCTGATTGCCATCTTTTCTGTGGGGCTGACGAGCAAAAATTGATGCCTTGTGCTAAAGACATTATTAATGCAGCTACAAGTATTGGCAATGACTGTAGGTCAGTTCATGAGGTCGGATTTGAGAAGCACTTCAACTAATGATCTTTTAACTTGCCATGCACGAGCTCCAGAGTATACAATCAAGATTAAGGCTTGGATCCTATGACATTGTTCCCCTTGAGCTTCTCTCTTACTGCTGTGGAGGCTTTCCTTTACTGCTTTGCTTCCCTCATCTGTAACTAGCATTTCTCTGTTTATAAGGGCTCCTTGAAAAACATTGATCTTGCACATGAGGAAGGGCTTGCAGCAGAGGAAGCCACTGCCTTAGGGGAGGAAAGCCTCCACAGATGTCAGAGACAGGCACAAGGAGGACCGTGTCATAGGTTCTAAGCCACTGATCCTGGTTATGATAATCCAAAGCACATACAGTCAAACACATATTCCAGTTGCATAGCCTTGGCTAGGGTCTAACATTAGAGGCCATGTTTAAACTGGAGCAAGATGTGTGTCCCCTCATCTCTCTGGATGAGTGAAGGAGTCAGCTCACTCTTCACAGCATCTTCCTTCTTTCTCTTTACAGGCCTTCTAGAAGGCAGAAGCTGACATGAGGCATCTCAGCCAATTCTGGTACCTTCCAGATGGCTTCGATGTAGCTGCCCCTTCTGGCAAGAGACGGAAACTTGCCTTCGTAAGTACTTCTGTTCTCAGATGGGCTCTGCTGTCCCTTCTTCCCTCCCACCTTCCAGATGGCTTGGGGTTCCCTTTAAGCTCCTCCGAGCTGTGGGGGGTATTTCCTACCCTATTGGAAACATCATCATCCATGTTGTGGAATGGAAGGGTACTGCTTCTGAAGAAAAGGAAGAAAATGCAGTTGAGTCACAACTGACTCACGGTGACCCCGTGCAGAGGGCATTCCAAGCAGGAGACAAGCAGAGGTGGTTTGCCATTGCCTTCCTCCATGTAACAACCCCAGTCTTCCTTGGTGCTCTCCCATCCAAGTATTAATTATGGCCAACCCCACTTAGCTTCCAAGCACTGATGAGGTCAGGGTAAACTGGGTTATTTGGGCTGCTGGACTCCCTTTTATCCATTTACTATTGGTGAGCTGTATCTCTACAGCAGACCCCCTCAAATAATTCCTCAGGGTTTCCAATTCCCCAGGAACAGCATTTTGTAGGTATCAATGGGCTGCAGTGAGAAGGGGAAGGTGGGAAATTTCTGTTCCACTGATGGAAAATTTGGTCAGGATACAACCTGGTATGTCTCAGATTTTGGGGGTGGGGAGGGGAGAGAATTGGGTATGCTTTATAGTCCACAGGTCTGGATTGTAACACATGTCAAATATGTATAGAATGCATGAATATCAAAATGTGAATTCTGTGCACATCCACACAAAGTTCACAGAAATTTGCAGTGGATCACTGGAAGCATTCAGCTAGAGCACAGCAAAACCACAGAACAAGTACAGAATAAAGCATGGGGTTTTGTCCAACCCTCGTGTATTTTCTCCTTTTATCTCCACATATACAACATTAGGCCATTGTATGCTCATTAGTTATCATATCTGATTATTGTGGCATGATTCAAGGTAACCCAAATTAGGATGACAAAAGACAAAGGAAATTAAAAGCAAGTTCAGGTCACACCTTGTTCCATAATGAATTTCCAATTAAAAATGGAATAAGAACAGGCAAATGTGTGTGTGGGGGGACCTCACAAAGTCTGCCCTTCAGCCTTCCTGAGGTAGACAACCATCAGAGTTGTTTTATTTTTAGAAAGTACAAAATCTCCATAGAGACCTTGTATTTCTCTCCAAAAAGTTTGAACTTTTTTTATATAATGGATCTCAGTGGTTAATAAAACAATTCCCATAGCACTAAACTCCTGTTACAATGCAGAATTGCCAAAAGAATGGATTTTAATGGAATACAATAATACTAAAAATTAAGCCTCCAACATCTGTTCCATGCTCATATTCTTGGGAAACATATTTCACAATTATAATCAATAAAATTAAGATAAAAGTGATTTATATCAATGTATGTATTTCCCCCCACAATACCACACACACAGCCAATGTTTCCATAGCCCCAATGAAGAAGAATTTTCTTTTGTTTTCCTCCCCTAAAGTTACAGAATTTCTAACATAAAATTTATGGCCGTGAAGTTTTGGTGCAGCAGCATGTGTTGGTGTCCTTAAATGATTAAAATACAGGTTAAATAGCTCCCTCTTTTTAAAATGGGAGGCTCTCATTGCCTGGTTTATTAGCTCTGCTTCCCTCTGATGTTAAGCAAGTAATAGCTTTCACCAGGTGCAATTCTATATGTACATACTTGCAAGTAAGTCTATTGATTTCAGAGGGACTGATGAGAGTCCTTAAGGGTAGATAAATAAAAACAGCAGATTGACGGATAGAGTGGTTTCTGGACTGTAACGCTTCAAGATGTAGATGGGGAGGAGGAATCTAAGATTAAACATTCTTCATTTATTTATATATCCCTGCAAGGTACTGTTGCACAGACCTATTCATTTTTTGTTCTCCTAGCGTTTTCCTGTAATCAAAAAATCATAATTCTTCCTACACAGTTTTTAAACAAATGTGCACAGCTGTTATGCTAACTCCTAAATGTCTAAATAAACTGGTGCAATACCCTTTTTATACCTGTCCTTTCGTGTTTAGCATTTTCCCAATTGATTGTAATCTCTCCTGACATCTAATGCATCGGCAAAGTTTGCTGGTGACAACAAATAATTTAGCTGTGCAAAATTCCAAGCTGACTGCAAAGTGCTTTCCTTTTCCAACATATTTCCAAAATGTTGAATCTGTGTAGCCTGGGGCTCTTCCCTCTGTAGAACCATTCAGCAAACATCGGCCAGTCACATTGACCAGGTAAATGTGTGCTCAAGTCATGCTGTAGAAATGACATTCTTAGACATCATAAATAACTGTGCACTGGAACAGTTAGTAACAGAGTCAACCAGAGGGGTAGTGATCTTGGACTTGGTTCTGAGTGGGTCTCAAGAGCTGGTGGGAGATGTAGACGTTCTTACACCAGCTTGGAACAGTGACCACAATGCTATTAAGTTCAGCATTCAGGTCAATGGACAGTTATCCCTAAAGTCCAAAACTGTAACATTTGATTTCATAAAAGGGAACTTTACAAAAATGAGGGGAATAGTAAAAAGGAAGCTGAAGGGGAAACCGAAGAGAGTCAGATCCCTAGAGGATGCTTGAAAACTATTTAAAACCACATTAATTGAACCCCAAACAGAATGCATTTCACAGGTTAGGAAAAGCACTACAAATTCTAGAAGAAGGCCTGTATGGATAACAATTCAAGTCAAGGAAGCTATAACTATAAACTACGGATTAGATGGACCATTGCTCTGATCTAGCAGGGACTCTTCTTATGTTCTTACATTCTTAGTAGCAAAACAAAAGAATGATGAGCCAGGAAAACTCAGTTTAGGGAAGAGCCCTGTTTCACAGCCTGTTCTGAAGGTGCTGCACTGGCTGCCAATAGCGTACCTGGTCCGCTTCAAAGTGCTGGTTCTTACCTATAAAGCCCTAAATGGCCAGGGTCCAGCTTACCTAAGGGACCGTCTTTCCCCATATGTTCCCCCAAGGGTACTACGGTCGGGGGCAAAACATCTTCTGGTTGTCCCAGCCCCTAGAGATGTCAAATATGCTGCGACTAGGGCCAGAGCTTTTTCGGTGGTGACTCCTATCTGGTGGAACAAGCTCCCGGAGAAGATCAGGGCCCTGTGGAACCTTATGCAGTTCCGCAGGGCCTGCAAGACGGAACTCTTCCACCAGGCTTTTGAGTAGGAGTCGCCACCATCACTGTACCACCACCACACTGCCATCTCTGGCAGTGCGAACTGGCCTTGGGAATGAAGAACGGACATAGTGCTGACCAACCAAGAAGAGACAGTAGATCCTCTGAAACATTGCATTGGAGTCCCCGTCTTGGATGATACCTTGTTGTGAGCACCGATTTTAAATGTAAATGTAATTCATTGTTTTATCTGGTTTTAGTGTTATGTATGGCAGTTGCCTCTTGTTAGCCGCCCTGAGCACAAGTGGAAGGACGGGATATAAGTCAAATAAATAAATAAGTCAAATAAAATAAATAAATAAATAACTCAAAATCTACTTTTATGAACATGCTTGCTGATTTTCAAATAGTTCTATAAGGATAGGCGATAATAGAGCTAAAATGCCATTTATCAAAGGCACCTAAGAAATCTGAGCAACTGTGGGATAACATCCAGATGCAACAATGTGGTGGCAAACTTTGTACATGATAAATTATTTAGAAGGTAAAAATGCCAAACAGACTGCAAAGCATTTTCCTATAAATATAGGACAGGAGTGTGCACCACGAAAAAATATATTGTAATTTCAGATCCAGGAGTGGACAAGGTGGGGAAACCTTTACCACAATTGCTGGTTTTCAAGTATGACATTACCAGTTTTAAATTTAAATCCGTGTTGGTTCTGGAATTTCAGGACTATTATCTTCCATGGGGAACAAATTCAAGGGTCTGGGGAAGCGGTTTTTAATATTTATTGGCACCAGATTTGTACAGGACATACTTCTCCCTCTAATCTAAAGGCCCCCTAAGTTTCCAGCAGAATGGACAAAGGGGGTTAATTTCGCAGATCCTTGAAACAGGTGCCTCTAGGCATAGGCATATTTCTCTCCACTGATTCCTATGGGGGATGGTGGCAGCCTGGCAGGAGAGCAGCACCAGCATTGGGGGGGGGCCCCGCTTGGGGGGGGGGGGGATCCTGTCTGCATCCTTTTTTTTCTTTCCCCCCATAATCTTACAGTGATTGACAGACCTTTTTTTAACCTTTCCACTGAAAACTCTGCATTTGCAATCCTTTGTTGTGGTCCATTGTTTCCGTACACGAAGTAAGGAAGGCAGAACCACCATAAACTTGCAATCCTAGAAAATAGTTCAGTTTTTTTTTTTAAATAAAGTATGTGTGTTTGCTTATGATTGATTCATCTCATGTAATCATCTAATTGCTATGAGACACATCTTCATCATGGTTATCCACTGTAGGTGTACATTAACTTGCAATTAGAACTATTGCTGTTTAAGGAATCCTGGAGGAGGAGGCTGGGGACTGGGGCGCAGGTGTCTGTTTTTTCTGTTTACTCATTGACTCCGGATTTCAGCCCTCAGTGTCAGGGATCCTGTTCTACCTAGAATCATAGAATCATAGATTTGGAAGGGACCTCCAGGGTCATCTAGTCCATCTAGTCCAATCCCCTGCACAATGCAGGAAATTCACAAATACCTTCCCCCTCCACCGCCCATCCCCCCAAAAGATGACAAAAAACCTCCAGGATCTCCAGCCAAACTGGTCTGGAGAAAAATTGCTTCCTGACCCCAAAGTGGCAATCAGCATTTCCCTGAGCATGTAAGAAAGGGCCACAAGAACTAAGCACTGATGCCACCCTACCTGCCTTATCTTTCATGATCTGCCTAACTTCACAGAATCTGCACTGCTGTCAGATGGCCATCTAACCTCTATTTGAAAACTTCCAAAAAAGGAGAGCCCGCCACCTCCTGAGGAAGCCTGTTCCACTGAGGAACTGCTCTGACTTGTCAGGAAGTTCTTCCTAATGTTTAGCTGAAAACTCTTCTGATTTAATTCAAACCCATTGGTTCTGGTCTGACATTCTGGGGCAACAGAAAACAACTCCACACCGCCCTCTCTATGACAGCCCTTCAAGTACTTGAAGATGGTTATTATATCACATCTTAGTCATCTCCTCTCCAGGCTAAACATACTCAGCTCCTTCAACCTTTCCTCATAGGACTTGGTCTTCAGACCCCTCACCATCTTTGTTGCCCTCCTCTGGACATGTTCCAGTTTGTCTATATCCTTTTTAAATTGTGGTGGCCAAAACTGAACACAATACTCTAGGTCAAGTCTAACCAGAGTAGACTAAAGCAATGCCATCACTTCACATGATTTGACACTATACTTCAGTTGATACAGCCCAAAATCACATTCGCCTTTTTAGCTACTGCATCACACTAATGACTTATGTTCAGTGTATGGTCTACTAAGACCCCTAGATCCTTTTCACACATACTACTGCCAAGACAAGCCTCCCCCTATAATTATGCATTTGATTTTCCCTACCTAAATGCAGAACTTTACATTTATCCCCGTTGAAATTCATTTTATTTGTTTTAGCTCAGTTTTCCACCCTGTCAAGATCATCCTGTATCATGACTCTGTCTTTTACCATACTTGCCACCCCTCCCAATTTAGTTTCATTTGCAAATTTAATAAGCATTCCTTCTATTCCTTCATCCAAATCATTTATGAAGATGTTGAACAAAACAGGTCCCAGGACAGATCCTTGAGGCACTCCACTTGTCAGTCCCCTCCAAGAGGATGAGGAACCATTCACAAGCACTCTTTAGGGGCGATCTGTCAACCAGTTACAGATTGACCTAACAGTCATAGGATCCAAACCACATTTTACCAATTTGCCAACAAGAATATTATGTGGAACCTTATCAAAGGCCTTACTGAAATCAAGATAAACTATGTCTGCCTCATTCCCCTGATCTAGTAGGATCAACAAAAGCCTGATCCTCACAAGGTTGATGTGTGAAAGAAATTATAACCCATAAAAAACTTCCTTGATCAATGATCACATTGCAAGAAAGATGAGATACAAATGTTTTAAATCACAGCTGCGTTGCTTTAGGATTTGATTGTGTTGGTGAAGATTGTTCTGCTTTTGACATTAACTTAACTCAGCTCAAGACTTGTCTGGCCCTGTGTGTGTGTGTGTGTGTGTGTGTGTGTGTGTGTGTGTGTGAAGTGCCATCAAGTCACTCATGACTTACGGCAACTCTATGAATTAATGATCTTCAGAACATCCTCTTGTTAATTGCTTTGCTCACATCTTGCAAACTGAGTCTGGTCCCATGCAAGGTGACCTATCATGCCACGGGACACAGGGTTGTTTACACCTCCCCTCTGATAAATGCATGGACATTGAGAGCTATTATAATGTATGGATTAGAGTGTCAAACTATGTTAAGGGAGGCCCTGGTTCAAATCCGCAGTTAGCTCACTGCTGACCGTGGACCAGTCAGTCCCTTTCAGCCTAACCCATCTCACAAGGTGGTTAGGATAAAATGTTGAAGAAGGGAGCCACATACATAGCCCTAATCTTGTTGGAGGAAGGGTGTTACACCAACACATGCATGCCTTCCTTCTTAGCAACTATCTCCTTTTGTTTTCAGATGTACAACTCTTCAGGAAACATCCCTCAGCTATAGGCTATAATAATGTATATCTTAGCTTCTTAGATAAATGGAAGAGACTTGGGGACTTTTCTCCCCTGAAGGACACATTGTTGTTTTTTTCTTATGTTAGTGAATGTCTCTCTTTATATTTTCTAGAGCATTACTCACTTGAATGCCAGTCTCAAATGCTCCTATTTCTTTCCACAACAGGAGTTCAAACAGGTTTTAAAGCTCGGGGCGCTTGTGTCCAAGTGGTGTCCACCACACTTCATGTTTTCCTTACTTGCTTAAATGCTTCATTCATAATTCCTTCACAGTCTTTGGTCAAATGGCCATTATGGGGTGTAACATTCCCCCATACCCAGGATTAAATGCTTTAAAATAAATTTTGCTTTGAAAGTTAATGCACTATCTGTCATCTTTCCTCTAATTTATCCTGAAATGTTTTTAAACATTTTTAAACATGAGGAAAGATGGCTCTTTATTTGTAAATATACAGTCTTTGGACATTTTCTCTGCCTGCTGTCTTGCAATGAGCTTCCAATTTTATATGAAAAATTACTTACTATCATCCCAAAATTACATAGAACAGGGACACTACTTTGATGGTGTTAGTAAACATGAGCTGGAATTAAAAGGGATTTGTGTGATTACACCAGGTCATTTCAAGATTTTCTTTCCATCACAATAAAAGCCATATCTAAATGTTGGTATACAGGATCCAGAGGACAACCAATACTTTGGACGTGGCAGCAATCCAATCCAAACCAAAAAAGCCCTCACCTCTGGAGAAGAGACAGGAAATTTATCTGATTCAGGCTAAGCCTCTAAGGTTTGGAAAGCAATGAAAATGAGGTGTCTTGATGTTTTCTGAGCATCTCTGAGTCTGACTCTCAAGATGTTTCTGAAGTATTGATGATTCTCTAACAGTCATGGTTTCTAAACTTTTTGGGAAAGGGGTGAAGATACATTGCCGCTTTCCAAGCTTCTTCAGTGTTTGATCCAAGATCCTGGAGTTTCCTTGCTCTTTTCCTCACTTGGGAGAATGACAAAGGTTCTCCTTCAGTTCCTTCTCTTTGTTAGGCTGTAGGCTAGCAAGCAGTAAACCGCATGCTTCCCAACAGCCTAAAAGCCAAAAGGAAGAGAAAGAGCTTGTGATTGTCCTCAAACTGCCAGAGTTCCATGGCAGTGTGAAAGCAGAATGCTTGGGATTTGGGGTAAAACCTATTTTTGTTGATGGCCAGACTGTGGTGATGGACTACCAACTTTACTGGTAGAGGAAACAAGCTGGAAGCCCATGTTTCATGGGGAGGGGGATAAACAATTTGGAAATCACACAGACTGCTCCAGGAATCTAAGCTCCCATAAGCAGGTCAATAAACAAAGTTCCATTTTTTTAAAAAAATCCTTACCTGACTTGCAACAGCATTAAACATTCCAGGACAAATAAAGCATGTTCAGTCCTCATCAGTCCTTTTTGTTGCTTTCCCTTTTTCTTTTGGTTTAGTTATTAAGTCCTAATTCCCTTTTTTTCCTACACACTTTTTCATTCTCCCAAATATGTAAAACCAGGGGGTTCTGTGTATCTGTGTATGGGCAGGTTTTGGTGCTTTCCTGATTGGCAAAAGCCACCCAATTTATTATAGTGATGATGATAGTGATGAATTCTTCAGCTGTACTTCTAATCTTATGAACTCCCATGTGTTTCTAATCGATCAGTGAAGGAGTGGAAACAATGAAGAATGTGCATGCTTTAAAAATAAAAAAAAGAAATGAAATTTGGCAAGGCCCCCAGTAGTGATATGACTTCAACTGAATTATTTCAAAATAATATGGATTGGTAGTGTCCATTGCTAGCTCCTATATTTACTGTCATTAATCAGACAGGTAAAATCCCCCTTTCTCAGAGAAGGGAAATTATCTATATACTAATTCCTAAAGTCTGTTCTTCGTGCGGATACTTATTTCCACCAACAGAGGGCTCACTCTCCCCAATAGCTTTTTCTAAAGACTCAGGGAACTCTGTGAGTCTGCAGAAAAATAAAAGAAACAAACAAAAAACCTTAGGGAGGGTTGAATCCGCCCAATACTTTTTGAAATGGCCTCCACAGGGATCTACTCCAGGCATCAATGGTGAGAGCTTAGAATGGTTGGGGTGTGGGGGGAAGCCTTCTAACTGTCTCTTCCAGTAAAAGGCAGGGGGAGGGGAAGGGCCCTTTTCGGGCCTATTATGGCCTTTCGGGAAGGGAGCCTTGGGGCCAGGCCTGAAAAGGGTTGCCAGTGCCAGGCTGGGATATTCCTAGAGATTTTGTAGTGGGCTCTAAGGAGGGCTGGGTTTGGGGAAGGGAGAGGCCTCAGCTGGTTATAATGTCACAGAATCCACCCTCCAGAGCAGCCATTTTCTCCAAGGAGAAAATCAGTATGAGTCATTCAAAGACATTAGGCTATAAGAACAGATTCATTAAAGAAAGAAAAAAGAATGTTCATGTGGTTAGTTAATGAACAATGAAATGTCAGATGTTTATTTACACTCCCACCTCTTAGTATATGGGACAGGGCAATCATGTTCAAAATATTAGGTTGCAGTGACGTTTTCCTCATTGACTTACCTATTGAAGAGCCTCTACTGAAGGGCCCCTCGATCAAGCTAGTCCATGGATGTAATATGTGCCATGCCTTTCAGCTTTAGGAAAACATCTTTGCTAGCGTGCATTAAATAAGTTGTATTTCAACAAAACATCGATAAGAATAATTAAGCATAATATAAAATGAATATTTGCAGGGAGTAGATGCCACAGCAATAATAGAACCACCATGTCAACTCAGCAATAATAAAGCTATCACTGCAAGATTAATAACAATAACAGTAATATTGTTTTTCATTTTAAGAACATAAGAGAATCCTTGTTTGATCAGGCCAATGGTCCATACAGTCCCACACTTTGTGCCATACAGTGGCCAAAGGCCTGGTGCCATCAGGAGGTCCACGAGTGGGGCCAGAACTCCAGAAACCCTCCCACTGTTTCCCCCCAAGCACAAAGAATACTGCCCCAGACATAGTGTTCCATCTGTACCTTGTGTCTAATAGCCACTGGTGGACCTCTGCTCCGTGTGTGGGCCTCTGCTCCTCTTGAAGTTGTCTATACTTAGAGCTGCCACCACTTCCTGAGGCAGTGAATTCCACATGCTAATTACTCTTTGGGTGAAGAAGTACTTCCTTTCATTAAAGTCCATCCAATATGAATTAATCTTAGCACAGGAATCCCATTGTGGAACTTGTGCACACCAAGGTGCTTACTGATGTGCTTCCTGGTACCCATTTGAAAATAGTCTATCTGCTTTTGTCAGTAAGTGTTCTGAACATGTGATCTCATAGTTTATAAAGAAGAAATGCTCACAAAACTAAGTAGGAAGGAATTGTGTATTGTCCTCCCAAGTAAGAACTGATTTTGTGAAAGTGACCATGTATAACATGCTATAGTTTCAGGTAAAATGCAGGTCTTTTGCTTGTGACTCATGCTATTTAAACATTTAAGCACTAGATATAATGTATTAAACAATTCAGCTTGGAGCCCAAGCCATCTACAAGTGTCAAGGGCTCACTTAGTAAAAGAAGGTTATCCAGAAGGCCTGTAATGTCCTACAATTGCCTTAGGCACCAAAGTGTTCCTTATTTCAGTGACATTTGGCAATTAATTTGCCTCTCTGTTCACCTTGAAAGTCAGCAAATGGAGAACATTCTCCTTTCCCCATCCTCCGCTACCTACGAGGCAAGCCTGAGGGCACAAAGGTTCATAGTTCACTTCCCAGTTGAGTTCCACTGTCTACCAGAGGCCTCTTTTATTCTATTTAGTAGGGTCACTTTATGGAGCAGCTGGAAGTGCAGGTTCCCCCCCCCCTTTTTTGCATGTGTCAGAGCAAATTATGGCACAGGAGGGGGTTAATGAAACTGTCTGGCAGAGGACTAAATAATTGAAGGGGCAGAGTTCTGGGGATTAGGTTGAAGACAGACTCGGTGTCCTAAATTATAGCTTGTTAGTGGTAGGGGGCCTGTGTATTGTTTCTGTGAAAAATGGTGACATCGACTAAGAGGAGCAATGCTGCACACCTGATATTTTCCGCCACGGCAGGTGTTTTCATCCTGGAGAGTCCAACATGAATAAAGCAATGGGAATTCTAAAATTTGTACGTTGGATAATAATAAATCTTTGCTCGTTCTGGCGCTTTAGAGAAATACACGGATTTTATTCTTCAAGCCATTTACAGCTGTGAACGTGGCTGGGGGCATTGCCGGAATTTTTCTCCCAATATGTGAACTTAACCATTCAAACAAAGGGGAGCTGTCCACACAGCCAGTGCTGAATTATATAGCTGTTCTTTAACCAGGCTTTATGAGAACCATGTGAATACCACCAAGAACAGCAACACTGCATCTCATTCTTTAATAGCAAGACAGAAAAATAAAATCAGGATGTGATGTATGGATCGGTCAGATCCCATGTAAATAGTGGGAGAACATTGGCAGAACAGACAATTGCCTTCTGCTTGTTTGGTTTGCTTCTAAATCCAGCTTTTCCAGCCCAAACCACAAACCTCAAGGACCCAGAGCTGTAAAACATATCCTCTGAGCTTAGATTCAGGTACAACTCCCCATGTATTTGACCTGTCTCTAGTGGTAACCTAGAGCTATTATGTATTGTTGGTGCCTCCTATGGTGCAGCTAGGTGGATTGTGTGAGTCTCTTTGATGGGGACCCAGCAGAGTAATTCTTTGCCTGGCCTTTTGCTCCCTTCTGACTGCAATCATCTCATCTGAAAGTTTATCTAAAGGAAGGCCTGAAAAGTTTGAGTCCAAAGTAGCCAAAAACTTTTCAACAAAACTCTAAAACAACAACAAATATGTCTCGATCCAGCAAACCCTAGGCTGCAGCTTTTCAGATTTCACATCACATAATGACATCGTTCAGTTCCTGACCTTTTTCTTTTCAAAGCCCAAGTTCATCATTCCACTTCCCCTGAGCTTCAGCCCTGAGGTTAACCCTGAGTTTCTCGATACAGAACTTTCCTACAATGAAATTATCCATAATTGCTTTAGTTCCTGCTGAGTGGTTATCTGTGTAACAGTAGTTCACATTAAGCACAGTTGGGGGTACTTGGGGGCTTGGGTTTAATAACAGCCAATTGTCTGGATGTTAGCTAATGGTCAGTCTCTTTGGATCAACCTGGGGAAACTGTACAGTTTGCTGTGCTCCCTCGGCATGTAGGAATCTCCACTGTTCAGCAAAAGAAAAGAAGCGGACTGCAATGTCTGTTGCTCCATTATAAAACCCTGCCTTTTGCAAGGTCTTATAAAACCCTGCAGCACTAAGACACTTCAGCTGAGTGACCCTCACTGTCGCTTTGGTTACCCTAGTGAATCAACAAAACACATGGATGGCAAACACCGGATTGTTTGCAGGCAGCTAAAGTAAGGAAGAGAATGGTCAAAAGTCTGTTTTTACATTACAGATGTAGTGGCAGGTAAGGCCTGTTGCACTGCAGGACATAGAAAACAGCAGGGGCTTCTCTCTGGATACCCTTAGTTCATAAGAACATAAGAGACACCAATGTTGGATCAGGCCAAAGGCCCATCCAGTCCAACACTCTGTGTCACACAGTGGCCAGAAATACCAGTGCCATCAGGAGGTCCACCAGTGGGGCCAGGACATTAGAAACCCTCCCACTGTTGACCCCCCCAGCACCAAGAAGACAGAGCATCACTTGCCCCAGAGCCCCTATCTATACCTTGTGGCTAATAGTCACCAATGGACCTCTGCTCCATATGCTTTTCTAATTCCATTTTGAAGCCATCCACGTTTGTAGCCATCACCACTTCCTGTGGCAGTGAATTCCATGTGTTAATCACTCTTTGGGTGAAGAAGTACTTCCTTTTATCTATTCTAACCCGACCACTCAGCAATTTATTTGAGTGTCCACGAGTTCTTATATTGTGAGAAAGGGAGAAAAGTACCTCTTTCTCTACCTGCTCTATCCCATGCATAATCTTATAAACCTCAATCATGTCTCCCCTCAGTCGTCGTTTCTCCAAGCTAAAGAGCCCTAAGTGATTTAACCTTTCCTCATAGGGAAAGTGTTCCAACCTTTTTATCATTCGATAAAAGCTCCTGATACTAGTGATGATGCCTAATGTCCCTTTTTTAAAAAAGTTAAATATTAGACCATGTAAAATGAAGCTTGTTCCAAATAAATCAATCCTGCTCTTCCTTTTAAAGGATTTAGCAGGGACATACGCATCCGATCATGTGGAACAGGAAGCATATTATTCCCTCATGAATGAGCATAGCCCTTGGAAGAAGAATATAAATGCCCGAGATCTGTCCCTGTTTCTCCCAAAAAACTTACCACTGAAATCTTGAAATTTGGTGAGATAGAAGGGAGAGAGTGGCTGATCAGGACTTTCATGACCAGAGATCCTAAACATCTTTTTTTTTAACAGCAGCCAAGCAGGGACAACAGGACAAATCATAATACTTGGAGCCATTTTAAGATGGGGGAAAGGTGCCAAGGAATTCACCCTGCCCCATCCCCAATGCTGCAATTTTAATCTGAAATAAAACTCAGTCCCTCCCAGGTAATGTTTAAAAATGAAGAAAGACAGTCACATAATTCCCAGCACCACATATTGTTCATCCCTCAAGTCTGGAAAAAAGCTAACCTTATATAGAGCTTTAGAACAACTTATCCTGACCTAGATGGTTCAGGGTAGCCCAGTTTTATCAGATCTTGGTAGCCAAGCAGGGTCACCCTGAGTTAGTACTTGGATGGAGGACCACCAAGGAAGTCCAGAGATGCTACACAGAGGCAGGCAATGGCAAACCACCCCTGTTGGTCTCTGGCCTTGAAAACTGTATAGGATCAGCACAAATTGACTATGACTTGACAGCACTTCTCACCATCATGCAACACGTTCAGCAAAAGAGCCCTTGACTTTTCATAAACCAGTCCTGTAACTTCAAGGGAAATTGGTTATGTTGGCAATGATGAAGTAAAAATCCTGGAGCCACTGTGGTGTAGTGGCTGGAGTGTTGGAGTGAGATCTGCAGACCTGAGTGCAAGTCCCTACTCAACTATAAACCTTACTGAATAACCTTGGACTAGTCACTCTCTGCCAGTCTGTCTTAACACACTGAGTTGTTTTGAGGATAAAAGGGGGAGGGCTGAAAAGAAAGTGGGTGATAGTCTATTATGTAGATCACCCTCAGTTTGAGAAAGGTTGGTAGAGATGTAGATAGTTAAATACAAGGTCATCTTTTATTCTCACTAACATTTTTCAGATACAGATTCTGAAGTGATGAGACTATTATGGTGCTATAGCCTAATGCCAGTTCTCAAAGATGTGTGAATTCAGAGAGGACCTGGAATTTCTTCAAGCATTGAGTTTGGAGAAGCAGGGCTTTTTTTGTAGAAAAAGCCCAGGCGGGAACGCATTAGCATAATAGGCTACACCCAACAGCAGAAACTCATTAGCATATTAGGCCACACCCCTGACAGCACAGCTCATTGGGATATTACGCCACACCCCCATGTTACCAGAGGTGTGCTCATCCAGCCACACTCACCTTTTGCTTCTTATTCTGTTTACCTTGTTTTTTGTCCAAACCCAGGGTTTTTTTTGTAGCAGGAACTCCTTTGCATGTTAGGCCACACACCCCTAATGTAGCCAATCCTAATGAGTTTCTGCTGTTGGGTGTAGCCTATTATGCTAATGCGTTCCCGCCTGGGCTTTTTCTACAAAAAAAGCCCTGCTTCTCCAAACTCAATGCTTGAAGAAATTCCAGGTCCTCTCTGGGTTTTCTAGTATTTCTTTCCTATGTGTTGAGACAACAATATGCTTTTATCATTAGCTTGTTATGGGGAAGCAGCCTAAATAGCCCATCTTAGCACAGGCTTATCAGAGCTTGGCCACAGGCGGTACTTGGATGGGAGACCAGCAAAGAAGACTGGTGCTGCTATGTGGAGGAAGGCAATGGCAAATCACTTCTGCTCATCTCTTGTCAGGAATGCATGGAGTTGCCATGAATTGGTGGGAATTCAATGGCATGTTCTTCTTACTGGGGAAAACATGTTGCAGTTTACTTCCCATTGGATTCTCCCTGCCATGTTTGTTTACCTCTGCATCTTTGGCGAAAAAATGGACATGGATGATGAAACAGTGTACAAAGGAAGCATTGGTGACTGAAATGTTATTCATGCATGCTCTTGGATTTTGAGAGAAGAGGATTCTGGAGATTAGCAGGCAACAGCTGTCCCATGCAAATGCTATAAGTATTTGCCACTGAAACACTGAAAGTATCCAAATGCCTTTGTCACTACTTTTTGCCCCTCATTATTCCTTGAGACCTTTAAAAAATCACAACCGCCAGCAATAAAGACATTATGCCAAGACTTTCCCCCAAGGGTAAGTTGAATAAAAATTCTCCGGAGCCTATAAATCTATTTGAAGGAGTTAACCTAATCACTCGGATGCCTGTCAAACCACAAGGAAAAGTGATAAGTAAATCAGTAATTCCATGAAATATGGACTTTTACTTATCTGACTTGACCTTTTTTTCCTGCTCTTTAACCTTTCTGTCCTTCAAATCTCCAAACACCTGTGTACAAAAGCTAATGCGTGGCCAACAGCTACTTGGTAACCTGGTGGCATTACTGAGACAAAGAAGTTGGTGTGTTGTTGATACTGATTGTTTCCTCATCAGGGTGAAGAGAGGCATATACGTGCTGTTGTGCTCAGAGTCTACTGTGCTTGCCACATCTTTCTAATTGATTCAGAGCATTTGCGTCAGGGGCCTGTCATTGTATTGATGCTAGGGAATGTGCCAACTCCCACATAGAGAGATGTCTTAGAGGAGGGAATCACTTGGGTCCTCCCTGCTACTCAGATGTACATGCCCGACTGGCATGCCACCGGCATCATCCCCCATGTTTGTTAATGTCAATGTGTTGCGTCTCTTCCCTCCTTAGCATCTCTACTTGCAGGGCTCCTTTGCTATGTTTCCCTGTATCCCTTACATGCCTGTCAGAGATAAATAGTTTTGCAGGCTGCCAAGAGTTTGTTGTTCAAGCACAGAACCATCCTGCAGCTGTACTAGGGGCATTTGAAGAGATGAATTTCTGGCCAGCATTCAGCAAGCTTCTGTCCTGGGACCTGTTTACCAAGCCAAGCGTCAGTCTTTAGGGCTCATGAAATAATAGACAAGAGACAATAGCCCTGGGTATGCTGAACATGCCCTTCCTTCCCATAACCTTTCAGGCTGGCCCAGCTCCCTTTGGCTCAATTGTGAGTTGAGTCAATGTTTTCAGGTCAGTTGGGAGGGTGGAATAGCCAGGAAAGTTTCTGTGGCAACTGCCATGGAGTACTGTCAGTAGCTATGGGACAAGTGAAGTGCTTATAATACTCAAGGGTTACTCAGATTGATATAGGCCTGTAGCAGCAGCAGTTAAGGGTGTAGATTCCCTGGTTCCCACATCACCACATCCAGATCTGCGCTGAGCAGCCCTTATGGGGTTCACTAGGGCTGTTGTCACACAAGCGGCCTGCAGTGATATTGTTGCGGTACCTTTGGAGACAGATTTAAAGAGCACAATCAGACAATGACATCTGTCTTCCAGGCCCCAATTATGGCCACCCTGTTTTGCCCTGCTTTGGAAGCAGAGTAACCAGCACCAGGGAAAGTCCAGTCTTTATGAATGCCAGCACTTCCACCTTGTATTTTCAGTCAGCCAAACTCCCCTGTTGAGAACTGAAGACAGAGGGGAAGTCTGAACCAGCAGATCCATTTCTGCCATCTTTCTTTCTTTCTTTCTTTCTTTCTTTCTTTCTTTCTTTCTTTCTTTCTTTCTTTCTTTCTTTCTTTCTTTCTTTCTTTCTTTCTTTCTTTCTTTCAGAGTAGCTGCTGATATTCGCATCAGTGCATCAGTGCATCAGTGCATATGCCTGCCTGTTTTTCAAAGAACCCAACCAGGCAGCGTACTCTGTGGTTGAAATGCTGCAGTAATGTGGACGTTTCACCACCAGAAGAGCACACGGGAAAACTGCTGCAGGGTGTGCTCTCTAGTCAGTCTCTCCTGCAACAATTTGAACTGGTACACTTAGAGATACACTCAGACCACACGCCTAACCTCCAGTGTGACCACAGCCTTGGCGTGATTTGCTCCTAGTTTAACAGCCCAATCTACCCTGGGGCCCTTGTTCTGTGGAAGAGGGTATTCTCTGTGTCCCGAGACTGGGACTTCCCCCCCCCAGGTCCTGAGGATGGGGTCTCTAAATCCCCAGGGACGATGACAGTGAGGGAGGCGAGGCAGACAAAACGGGTGGCACCGCCCCAACCCCAGCCACAGCCGAGCCCCAGAGGCAGCAAGCTGCGGCCCGGCACGAGGGCTCGCCCTCGAGGGAGAGCGCAGCGACCAAGGGTGGTGAGGGCCGGAGAGGAAGGGAACATGCCTCGGGTGGAGCGTCTCCCGTCTTGTAAGGGGGTGTGGCCTGAGGAGGAGGAGGGCACAGGGAGGAGCAGGGCACCCTGGGAGTCAGGGGAGGGAGATATAAGGGGGGAACGGAGGAGGCCCGGGATGACTCCTGGATGCACGGAAGCCCAGAGAGAGGTAGAACGGCATCCAGCAGGGACGGGTGTGGAGGGAAGGGTGACGTAACTACGGTAACCACCCTCCCCCGTCCAGGGGTCTGAGGCCATCATACTCCCTAGGGAAAGGAGGCAACGTGGCCGAGCTTGGCAAGGTTGGGAGCTCAGACGATGAGGATAGTGAAGGGTCATCCACGAGCTCCTGTGACACTCTGTATGCATAAAAATCCAGGTTCGGTCCTGGGAATCTTCACTTGAATGATATCAGGTACTGAGTGCTGGGAAAGATCTTCCTCTGCCCAAGATTCTGGAAAAATGCTGCCAATTAGAGAAGGCAATGATATGCAAGAGGAATTCGTAGTCCTACCCCAGAACCTTGTGTTTTGCCTGGCATTCCCTCAGCAATCTCTCCTTCTGCCACACCATTTCAATTGTTGTTTTTATATTTTGCACTTCTTTTAAACTCTGGTTATAACTCATTATAAAGACGCGTGTGTATGTGTTGGTTTTAATGGATTTTAAGATGAGATTTTAATTGTATGTTTTAAATTGTGAGCCACCATGGTGGCCATATGAGGGCAGAAAGATGGGTTAAAAAACTTCTTAACAACAACAACAACAAACACCTTTGCTGATCTTGTCAGTTAGATTTCCCTTTCCTAACCACCTCCTTTTGCAAATCCTTACCTACCTAGCTTAGCCCTTCCTGCGATCATCTTCTTTTACAAAACTTCTACCCTGTTCCTTCTTCTCTCCTCAGCCTCCCTAATACATAGCCTCTCTCAGGCAGCAACATCCTTTTGCCCCATCAGGATACTTAACTCCCATCTCTCTCTGTCTCTCAAAGTACTTTTCTCACACAAACATCCCCCCCTTCTCAGCCAACCTCTTTACCTTTTAAACTGCCTGTCCAAAACTACATATGTAGCTCTCAACATTTTAAGGCATTATTTACAGATTTTATATGCATTACATCACAATAACCTTATTAAAATGTATAGTAGAACAACTGTTTTGTGAACTGCCCCCTCATTCAAACTGGTAAATTCTGTGCAGGTCAGAACTTATCAGATCCTTTCGCCGAAGCAATTGGTTTCAACAAATCTAGTTTATTCCCCTTCTACTTGGGGACCAGCATGGCAGCGGCCATATACACAATATTTTCAAACTGCCAGTCAACACCTGCGATGCTACAAATTGCAAGCAATAAATGGCCAAGCAAATTTTAGTTACCATAAATACAAATGCCTTTGGCATCTTGCAGAACGGCGAGGCATTTCTCCGTCCAAAGTGCCTGCAAAGCCAGTTGGTCTCCAAACTCATCAGGCATTTTTAATCTAGGCTCCCATTAAAGGAAACCTCTTCCTAAATGTATATTTGAAATGATTTAGCTCAATAAACCTATTTTCTAAGGTGACTCTGATCGAATTAAAGAAGAGAGCAGTTGTCGCATGGTTTATCTGCAGTTTAAAATTGATGGTGACGGAGGGCATTTATCAACATTTTAAGGCTATCTAAGCCACCCACCCAGATGGATGCAGATTTTTTTGCTGCCAAAAGCACACTCTAGGAACAGATCTCTTGTTGAGCAAGCCTTGACATAGTAAATGAGTCTGTGATTATAATGTGTGTGTGTGTGTGGGGGGGTTGTATTGTTAAAACTTGGTCCATTCAAAGTCTATATCCATAGTAACAGTGTTTTCATGTATGTAGCTGAACTGCTGAATGCGAAATGGGAACTGGCCCATTTAGGAGATCTGGGTTCAAGTCCAATTTCACATAGACTAACTGGTCTCTATTAGGAATGGGCACAAACCTTATCACAAAACTAAATTTGTCATGAAAATCGCCTGGTTCGTGAGCCAAGAATTGTGCGATTGTGTCTGCAACAAACCTCCCATGAACCTCCATGGTTTTCACAGGGGGTTGTGTGGCGTGTTGGTGGTTCATGTGGCAGATACACTGATGCTGATCAGTTAATCATCAAAGCAATGGGGATGATGGACTTCTGCAGCCCTGGAAACAACAATAGTAGCCTCCAAAGCTTGACAAGCAGTGCTGGCTGCCAACAAGAGAGCTCCCATTCTACTCTATGGGAGAATAATGGATATATACCCCCAACTCACAACCAGCTGTTCAAGAACATAAGAATAAAAGAGAAGCCAATGTTGGATCAGGCCAATGGCCCATTCAGTCCAACACTCTGTCACTCAGTGAGCAAAAATACCAGGTGCCATCAGGAGGTCCAGCAGTGGGGCCAGGACACTAGAAGCCCTCCCACTGTTTCCCCCCCCCCAAGCACCAAGAATACAGAGCATCGCTTGCCGCAGCCTGAGAGTTCCTATCTATACCTTGTGGCTAATAGCCACTGATGGACCTCTGCTCCATATGCTTATCTAATCCCCTCTTGAAGCCGTCCATGCTTGTAGCCGCCACCACCTCCTGTGGCAGGGAATTCCATGTGTTAATCACTCTTTGGGTGAAGAAGTACTTCCTTTTATCTGTTCTAATCCAACTGCTCAGCAATCTCATTGAGTGCCCATGAGTTCTTGTATTGTGAGAAAGTGTTTTTACTTTGCAGCAGGCAAAGTCATACAAAAATCCTCTTTCCTTCCCCCAGAATGCCATGGGTGTTTCTCCTGGTTGGGAGTTCTAAAATTTACCTCAAAATATCTCATAGTGCTTCACACACATCATTGCCTTGTCATTCTTAAACAACCCTGTAAGATAGACAAGGATTAGCACTCCCATATTGCTCCAATAGGACTGAGGCCGAAAAAGAGCGTGGTGTGCCTAAGGTCACCTAGTCTGTTTGTGGCAGAGGCAAGATCTGAACCAGGAACCTCCCAGATCACAGGTCAATGCCTTAAGTTGCCTTATACTGAGTCAGACCGTTGGTCCATCAGGTTCAGTATTGTCTGCTCCAACTGGCAAAGGCTTTCCAGGCTCCCAGGCAGAGGTATTTTACCACCTAGCTGACCTTTCTAACTGGAGTTATCAGGGATTGGTCTATATGGCCCCAGTCACACGAGAGGTTTTGGGCCGGGAGAGGGATGGATTGGGGGTGTGATCCCACCGCAACATCTGGGAAGTGTTGCACACCCGTCCCCAATCCAGCCCTTCCGCCCAAAACACGCAGCAAAAATAAACCACCTACTGAGGTGGTTCTTCTGGCAAGGCTGCATCAAGGCCAGCGGTGGGATTGCCGGCGCGTCCTTTCGCCGGTGCATCCCCAGCTCCTGGCCGAACTGCGCATGCTCAGACATGCGCAGTTCGGCAGCCTCCCGTCACGGTCTCCCCGGTCTCCCCGGCATCTGATCGTGCCGGGGAGCAATTGCGCCGCAGCTCACGGGATCTGCATGATCCCACCGCCGCGTGCCTATTTTGTTGCGGCTTTTAAAAGCCGCACTTTTGCCTGACTTTTTCCCCCCGTGTGGCAGGGACCTATATGTGGCAAATTCTGCACAAGTGAGCCACAGCCCTTCCCAACTCATTCCCTTCACCACACTGGCACTTTAAAAACAAAACAAACCAACAAAACCCTGCCACACTATGCTACACCAATTAAGCTGTTTCTATTAAAGCCATGGTTTACTTTGTCCAGCCCATACCAGTCTTGCCTTACCTTGCCGCCTTATAGAACCGCCATGGTGTAGGTGGTTGGACTAGGAGCTGGGAGACCTGAATCCTCCCTCTGCCACGACAGCTTGCTGGGTGGCCCTGTGCCAGTCACATACTCTTAGACCAACCTACCTCGTAGGGTTGTTGTGTAGATAAAATGGCAAAAGGGTGAGCATTGTAAGCCACTTTGGGTCTCCATTATGGAGAAAAGTGGGACATAAATGAAGTAAATGAATTACCTGTCAGTTAGTGACTTTGCAGGAACAAGATCTGACATTACAGTGAAATGTTACCCGGTACATTGAAAAGGGAAGTTTCTGAATATTATTACTATTTCAGGTTGACCATATTTTTTTTTCCCTCTTGCGTGTCTATGTGACTCTGTTGTACTAAAATGAGATTTTTTCTTCTTCATAAAGACATTTTACTTATTCCTTAAAGCCTGAATGAAAGCCAGAATGTCCAGATGAGAGCAAAATGTTGAGAAATGCCGCATAACTTTTAAAGTGTGGATTATCCCTTAATCTCAGCTGCTGCAAGAAACTCTGTAGAAGCTTTCCTTAATGATACCATTGCAATTTTAAAATAAAATTCTATAGGCAATCCATTCCCAGTTGCCTTGCTGGTTTAATCTTTAACCTTACTCCTTCTGGTTCCTTGGTGAATTCCTGAATTAGTAAAAGGATCCAGTGCACTATTTTCACAAAGCAGTTAAGATTTTTTAAAAAAGAATGCTGTGGCATCTTGAAGACTGATTATGACAGCCTTGCATGGACAAGACTCCACTTTATCTTCATACTAGCAGTAAAGCCCGTTGTGAAAGCAATACAACGGGATCTAGAAAGAGGCTCTGGGGCAGTGCTCTGGCTTTGGGCAAACAGTGTCAATTTGCTGTGGTGACCTCAGCAGGGTATAATGACAGAGTCCACTGTTTTCTCCAGAGGAACTGATCTCTGCTACCTGAAGAGCAGTTGTAATTGTGAGTAATCTGTAGCCCTCACCTGGAGATTGGCAACAATTGTTACCCAGGACAAAATGGCTGGTTTGGAGGGTGGAGTCTATGGCATTCTACCTGTCTGAGGTCCCACCCCTCTGCAAACCCCACCCTCTCCAGGCTCCACCCCTCAAATCCCCAGGAATTTGTCAGCATGTAGTTGGCAACCCCATCTCCTTCCCAGCTAGCCACCAACCTACCATTATCTGCCCCTTTGACTTCAGCTGACTTCTGCCCTCCCTTCTGCAGAGCAGTTGTAATACTGAGTGCTCTCCAGCCCTCACCTGGAGATTGGCAACAATGGTTCCCTATGTGAGACTGACTGGTTTGGAGGGTGGAGTCTATGGCAGTGTACCTGTCTGAGGTCCCACCCCTCCTCAAACCTCACCCTCTTCAGGCTCCATCCCTCAAATCTCCAGGAATTTCCCATCTGGAGTTGGCAACCCTATCAGGATTGGCCCCAATGTGTTTTCTCCCAAAGGCCAAAGTAGGTGACAGGACCAAGCTTAGTTGCCTACCAACAGGCACTGAGGGGAATGTAGGGTTGCCAGCTCTAAGGAGGGAAATACCTGGAGGTTTGGGGGGTGGATTCTGTAGAGGGCCGGGCGACGGAGGCATCGGCCTTCTGTCGCCCGCCTTGCCCCCCCAATCTCGGCCCGGGCACCCGCGGCTCCCACCAGCGGCCGCCCGACTCCAGACTCCCCCGCGGCCACTCCAGCCAGGCGACGGAGGCATCGGC
>NW_015170897.1:698735-735861 GCF_001447785.1 Gekko japonicus | reverse complement strand
TGAGGTTCCCCTCTTCCTCCTCCTCCTCAGATCCCACCCTCAGCAGGCTTCATCCCTAAAATATCCTGGAAGTTTCCAACCTGGAGTTGGCAACCCTATGTCCTGGAGTTCGAACCTGGAGTTGGCAACCATCAACCAACGTTTATCTGCCTGTCTGTCTTTACAACCCCCCCCACACACACACACACAGCCTCTGCCTAGGGAGCAGCTGACATCATTCTCCTCTCCCAACTGAAAATTCCAACTGCCTTGGGGGGGGGTGAGTTTGAGGTGTGGAATGGAGTGTAGTCCAATCAGCTTCCATATGTAAATGACCTTGGAACGCTGGCCGGGACTGCACAAAGCAGCCAATGAACCCAGCCAGTGTCTTCCGAGTGGCAGTTTTTTCGGCCTAACACTAAAGGGGCCAATTTTAGAATTCTGGCACCCAAAACTCTTTTATAATAAGGGAGAGATTCTATTGCTCTTTTGATTCAAAGGCCTTGAACAGATTGAAGCATGGACGGCTTCAAAAGGGAATTAGATAAGCATATGGAGCAGAGGTCCATCAGTGGCTATTAGCCACAAGGTATAGCTAGGGGCTCTGGGGCAAGTGATGCTCTGTCTTCTTGGTGCTTGGGGGGGGGGTCAACAGTGGGAGGGCTTCTAATGTCCTGGCCCCACTGGTGGATCTCCTGATGGCACCTGGTATTTCTGGCCACTGTGCGACACAGAGTGTTGGACTGGATGGGCCTTTGGCCTGATCCAACATTGGCGTCTCTTATGTTCTTATGTTCTTATCCAACCCTCTTACGCGCACCACAGCTAAATGTTTAGCAACTGCAAAGGTAGTTTTCTGATCCTCACTTACAAGGAAAAACTGGATAATTTTTTGAGAATGGTAAATTCATATAACCTATTAACAGGGAGGGCAAATAGTTTTCTCTCAGACCAGACCAGATTTCCCACCCCAAGATCCAGTTCTTCAGATTATGACATGTACTCTCAATTGGCATCTATACATATTGACATCGACAACTTCAAAATTTGTTCTCTTTCTGTTTGTACAAGGGGGAGGGGCTCAAAAGACTCCCATCTGCTTTCTGATAAAATGGATACCCGGCCCTTCTATTTGAAACAACAACAACACTCGGCTCTTGCAGAAGAATGTGCCATTGAGTCAGGACAGACTCATGGTGACCCCAACCATGGGGAGTTCATTGAAGAGATTAGCTGAGGTAGTTTGCCATTGCCTTCCTCCTCCATGTAGTGACCCCAGTCTTCCTTGATGGTCTCTGGCCCCGGTCACACGGGCCAGATAATGTGGGGGTGAGGCGTGGCTGTTTGCCCCGGAGCAGAGTAAAGCGCAACAGCCCGATCACACATCCCGTGGAGTGCCGATCACATGGCTGTCCTGAAACACGGCAAAGAAGCGGCATGACATGATCACACCGGCAATCACTAGGCACCGCTTCCGTGGCAAACGGGAATTTTTTTCTCACAGACGTTTGCACATGTGCATGATCAAGCAAGTGCATCCTGTGGAGACTTAAAAAAAAACATCCAGTTTGTGATGGGACATGGACGGGTGCCAGATGCTATGGGATTCGAGCAGAAACGCGATCAGACGCCCACCCTTGCCTCGTGTTTTCCGGAAACTAGTACATTGTATGCGGTAGTTTTTTTACTCCGCATCTTCGGTGGGAAGCCACGGGTTAGCCATGGGTGAACTATGCTTCCCAGATGTTGCGGTGTGATCGCGCATCAAAACTCCACCTATCATCCATGTCTTTAGCACGGCAACTTCTCTGTGTTGGCAAAATGTATGGGTTTTTTTAAAAAAGCATAGTCAACCTTTTTTAAAAAAATAACAACATGGAACAAAATTGCTAGGAATCAACACAAAGCGGCAGCTAAGGAACCCAAAACAAAGGCTTGGATCCTGTGCAGCTTGTTCGTTGCTGTAGAAGAAGCTTCTCTTCTGCCTGCAGAGGAAATGACGGTGATCTGGCTGCTGGATTGCTCCCCCTCCCACTTGCTGCAGAGTCTCAATTTCCTTCTCATTCCCCAACCTGAAGAAATATAGTTTTGGAAGGCAAAGAAGGATGCACTTCTTTGGTTGGGGAAGTTGCTTTCCTCTCAGGTAACTCTGCTAGCACTGCTTTAAGATCCAAGGCTAAGTCCCGACCAAAAACATGAAACTTCAACTCTTTTTTTAAAGCAGTGATAATCAACTCAAATACAAAGAACCAAGAAGAATTTAAAGCCGAAGACAGAATAAAGCATTAATTAAAATGCAGCATAAAACAACTCAGCTGGAGGGAGAAGGTTTAATCCCCTTGAAGACCCTCCAGAAAATAAGATTAAAAAGATCTCCAGAAGGCCAGCAGTGAAGAGTCCAATGGAGTCTCTAGGAAGAAGAGAGCAATAGCTAGACAGGCAGGCTAGGGGGGGGGGGGGGTAAAGGGGGAGGGCTCTTCAGCATCATGCAGATGTGTGATTCCACTTCTGACACAAAACCAGAAATGACGTCATCCCATTAGCATGATGTTCTAGAATTCACCAAAAACTGAGCAGCTTGTCCCCATCCTTAAAAATTCTCCTGTTGGGGTGCCAGCTGGTTCCTGAGCCTAGGGACCCCGATGGAGGTGGCTGTCTCTTCCACTCAAGCACTATTAGCATATGGTGAAGGCCAAAACTAGTAGAAAGAGACTTCCACTCGTTGAGAATTCTGGGAGCAGAAGGCTCCTTCCACGACCAGAAGAGCAGAAGAATACCCACCCCAATGTACCATTTGCATTTCTAATTTCATTTTTCCCAAAAATGTTTGGTCGCTTTAGGCTAGCTCTCACTTTTAATCTGCTCATTGCTACAGGGGGGAGAAATGCGTTTCTTTTCATTAGCATTAGTATGCTAGCGATTGAGAGCGAGCTGGTTGCATGCATTGCAGTGGTGCTTCTGGAATTTATAGCCCACTTCAGCACGGAAGAAGACTTGCCGGAGGAATGTTAAGCAGTAAGTTAAGTTTCATGGTCTTTAGCACGTCTTCCGGTATACACTGGTTTGAGCTGCTGTAAAATGAAATTGATTTCCAGCTTACTTTTTATCTCTTTCAACTACATATCTAAGGACATAAGGCTCATTTTAAAAGACGGCATCCAAAGAGCAAAAAAGGGCACTTTTATGACATAGGCCTGGGATGATAAAATGTGTATACAGGCACGCACACAGAGACATACACAGCCTGACAGTCTGATGCAGAAAACCTTGTTCTGTGGGGGAAGAGAGTTTCAAGGCAGTGGAAATGTCTGAATTAATAGAGGATGCAATTCAAGAAACTATGAAATGCAGCTTCAAACTTTCAGCTTTTGAATTGGGGCAGTGGCGGTTGGGAAGGGCTATTTTCCTGATGAAAATCAACCCCTAGAGATGTTGTTTGTCCTACTGTGGGAATATGTGCGTTTTGTCCACTGGGACCAGTAGCATCTCGAGGGTCTTATTTACAATGGAGAAAACAGCACAGTAGAGCGTGCTGTAGTCCTGATCTAAACTGGGACTTCCTATAAACTGTTATTTATGCAAGTTTTTAATGAGATAGAGATCTCCAGTGTCTACTTGCCCCCCCTAAGCTTTTCATCATACACCTAAATTTCAATTGAGCATCCCACCAAAATGCTTTAGAAAGCCAGTTTAGCAGTTGCACACTGCAATGTTGCAAAATGGAATGTTGTGTGTGTGTGTGCTGCAGACCAGCATGGCCTGGCAACCAGTGGGACACCCAGGGAGGGTGGGGGGGGGGCGGGGGGGGGGGGGGGGCAGCCATCAGTGACAACAGAAGATCACTTCTGGGTAAACCAAAACATTTCTACTGATTCCTAGAGAGGATTGACATCCCTTCCTGGTTTCCCCCAGAAGTGACATTACACTATTGGCCAAATAGACTTAACACACACACACACACAGACACACACACACACACACACACACAATCAAACGAGCACCAGGGGCAGCAGATTCCTTGCCCCCACCAGAACTCTATTTAGAGTTGTTGCTGTTTAGCTTTAAGTCTAGGCTCAGCAACGTTTTTGTTAATACAGAAGGAGAGCCAGTGTGGACGTCAGGAGGATACCATGGTGGCTGATCACTCAGAGGCCAAAACTTTGGCAGAACCAGAGGCTCCTGGGACCTCTGCAGGCCCATAGCCACAGGGGCCCTTTGGGCAATGCCCCCTCCCAAATCTAACCTTGATCATTGATTTGTATCAGTTGGATTTTTTTGTGGGCTCTTCACAACACTGAGGAGCTGTGGTGGCTCAAGTGGTTAAGACGCTGAACTGCAGGCTGTGGAAGGTCAGTAGTACAGCAGTTCGAGACCCGAGTGTGCCGCATGACGGAGTGAGCTCCTGTCTCAAGTTCCAGCTCCTGCCAACCTAGCAGTTCGAAAGCAAGAAATTGGAAGTAGATAAATAGGTACCACTTTAGTGGGAAGTTAACAGCGTTCTGTGCACCTTGGTGTTTAGTCATGCTGGCCACATGACCACGAAAATGTCTTTGGACAGCGCTGGCTCTTCGGCTTTGAAACGGAGATGAGCACCGCAATCCTAGAGTCGGATTTGACTGGCTTTCGAGCAAGGGAACCTTTTCCTTTTTTTTTACACAACACTGATGTAGAGCCCACCAAGCCAAGCCAAGCCAAGCTGGCCTGCAGCACGCTTTCCCCTCTGATCAGCACTGCAGCCTCTGAGCCTCAGCTCCTTCCATGGAGTGCTAAGAGCCACCGGGGACAAGAAGTCATCTATGGCTGTTGGGATGGAAGCCCAGGTAGCCTATGAGTGGAAGCCAGGATCAAAGTCTGGGACTGCTTAGGGACCTACTGAAAAGATGTGTGTATTGCCTGAGAACCCACAATCACTCCCAGAACCCCCAAAGTGGAGAAGACAGATAGCCTGGGCAAAAACTCAGCTCACCCAGGGCCTCTCCTCCATTCACAAGGCATTGGACAGCCAAGCTCTAACATGAGGCTTCACGAAATGCTGGACATGGACTCACCATAAGTGCCTGCAGACTTCAGGTCTCTGCTACAGCAGTAGACACTAGCTGTTATAAATAGCCTCCCTTCAGCTCTGGAAGGTAGTGCTTTCTGTTCCAGGGGGTTCTGTCTCTGGTTATTAAGATTCTTAAGTGCAAACAGAACAATGATTTAGTGAATCAACAGACAAATTAGAACCTGAGAGTCCCAAGCTTGAGACCCACTCTGTCATGGTAGCTTGTTGGGTGACTGTGGGCCAATCAGTCTCTCTGCCTAATGTGGGTGATGGTTGTGAAGATAAAAGGGAGGAGTACAAAGAACTAAATAAAGACAAAGAAGGCCAAAAAAAATTACTGGCAGTCATGCAACTATCACTGTCATGTCTAGTGCCAATGAATGTGGTGTTGATAAACCTCTGGCTGCAATTGGCTTAGCTGCCCTAGGGTCCAGTGGTAAAGTAGTAGAAGCAGAAAGAACCTTAGGTCTGAGAAGGTACTTAAGGAGGGCTATAGATAAATGAAGAGAGCAGAAAAATTCAGAGGGGCAATTTGTGCAAAGGGTTTCATTTGGCTGCATTGCTCTAGTTTATGCTTTTAAATGGCCTATTGGCTGAGGCCATTTTCTTTTGTTCTTCAAAGATAAGAATACATTGTGCCCTCCTAAGCTGTACTGATGAAAATAAGGACATTCTTGTCACACTCCTGTTCTCGTATCAAGAATCACTTTGTGAGCGCAAGTATTCCACTTTGATCAGAGGTTCTCTTCCAGCTGCTACACGCTGTGTTCAAATTTACTCTGGATGTAATGACATGTCCTCTTTGATCCAAAATCCAGAAGTAAGTTTGTGTTTTTAGGTTAAAGATATAGAAGGGGGAAAGTAGCAGCCATGAATTTCTCTACCGTTTTGTATGAGAAGCCCAGATCTGGATGGCCCAGGCTAGCCCAATCTTGTCAGGCTTCAGAAAGTAAGCAGGGTCAGCCCTGGTTACTGCCTGGATGGAAGACCAATAGGATTGCCAAGTCGTTACAGTCGCTGCAGCTGGGGGACTTCTGGGTGGTGACTGGAGCGCGCGTCACCTGGAAGTGATGTTAGGATGCCAGGCACTCTAACCATAGAGTTTTCCCTCCGATGGTCATGGCCCCGCCCCCAGTGTGCTCAGCATCCTAACGTCACTTCCTGGTGATGCGCATGTCGGGGCGGGGTTCCCCCCGGGGCCTGATCCGCTGCCGGCGGGGAACGGGCCTCTGGGGCCCCGCCCCCCCCGGGGGGACTTGGCTGCCCTAAAGACCAACAATGAAGTCCAGGGTTGCTACCAAAAGGCAGGCAATGGCAACCACCTGCATTCATCTCCTGCCTTGAAAACCCTATGACGTTTTCATAAGTTAGCTGCAACTTGACAATCCTTTTCATCACATGTAAGCATTTGCAGGCTGTGCCAGGTGGCTTAGGGTCTTACCACTTTTTTTTTAAAAAAAAATCTGTCATTAATGTAGGACTAAGATCTGGGTTATATGGGGGGGGAGGAGAAGGGTGTTAACTCTTCCACTCCCACATAGTTTTACAAAATAAACCACCATCCAGTTATCAACCATTTGTCTGTTTGTTTCCAAGGCTAAATGCTAAGAGGGTAAAACCAGGGCTATTTTTGGGCAGGAACACACAGGAACAGAGTTCTGGCTGGCTTCAGAGTTGGCCACGCCCACTACAACCAAAACCTCTGCGTGTGTGGCTACAGAGGGAAGGCCTAGAGAGCGATTCCCCCCCCCGGCAACTTTGAGGCATTTAAATGCCTCCCCATACCTTCCCCAGCCTGTCCAAGGGCCGGCTTGCCCGGGTGCCCCACAGTCACGGGGTGCCCGGGCAAGCCAAGGGAAGGTATGGGGGGTGGCCTAATATGCTAATGAGCTGTACTGTCAGGGGTGTGGCCTAATTGGCTAATGAGCTTTGCTGTTGGGTATGGCCCATTATGCTAATGAGTTCCTGCTGGGTAAAACCGTAAGGGGATGGAAGACCCCTGTGTCTCCCCTTGTGTGCCCCTGATCAGAAACAGAAACATGATCCACATGACTGTTTAAAAGTACAAAATACTTGCCCTTACCTGGATAGCCCAGGCAAGCCTGATCTCATCAGATCTTGGAAGCTAAGCAGGGTCGACTCTGGCAAGTACTTGGATGGGAGATCTTGAAATACCAGAGGTGGGAGGCGGGGCAGGCTTTATTCAGCCACCTCTCTGAATATCCTCCAGGCCCCATCACCAGAGGTTGCCATGACTTCCAGGTGCGCACGCACACACACAAAATACACCCCTCCCCCCAAAAAATACAAAATATTTGGAAGCAAAGATGATGGCTCTCCCAGTGTCTTGTATAGCTAGACCTTCAGTATTCAATGAAGATGATATAATCAGGTATCCTAGCAAAGAATCTCTGTTCCTGCTCTTTATTAAATACAAGGTTATAGCATTATACTGTGCAGCTGAATAGATGTGTTAGGAATGTAACTGCAAGAAAGCAAGTAAAAGTGGCTTCACTAGTTCATGTACAGTTAAGAGCCAATATGGATCTTAAAAGGGGGGGGGAGTGCTTTCATTTATTCCCAATCGGTCTCTCTTCCTCACTTTGTAATGGAAGCATGCATGTGAAATGGCTTTAGAAGGGAAGGACAATGTCCTATTCATATGGTGAAGCCTTGCTCCTCCTCATAACAAACAGCCAGAAAAAAGCAAAATATTTATGACAAGGGATGTCCATGTCCATTGATTCCCAAAAGAATGGCACCCTTATTCTCCTGGTTATACCAAGTGGGTTCTTTTCTTCTATTGGAGACAAGGTTTATTTTTCCTTCTGACTCAAATTGACCATGGAAAGTTCCCCCCCACACACACACACATACTGCATATTTGTACTGAGCCAAGCCCCCATACCTGTTAACATGTCAGGCTGTTCTATTTCTTTTTGCTACATCTTTACCTCACCCTTCCTCCCAGAAGGTCAGTTTCCCCACCTCCATTTTACCTTAAAACAAAACTGTTAGGCTGAGAGAGAAAGAACAGTGGGCCCAAGGTCAACCAGCAAGGTTCATGACACAGCAGGGATTTGAATGTGGGTCTCCCAGAAGCTAGTGACCACTACAATTTGCTGGGTTGCCTTTATAGGTCCTCAGATTACCATGAGTCAGATAATCTGCTTCAGGGAAGATGGAAAGCAACTTGAGGGATCGCTTGAATTGTGAAGGTATGATGGCTTATGACCAATAGGCTAGAACTTGGGAACTGGGACAGGAACTCCCTTGGGGCCTCCACATCCCAAAACTTAGGGCCTAATGACAGAGCCCTCCCACATATCAGGATGGAGACTGGACAGTATCTTGACTGTTCACGGATTCCATGCTAGGATAGTGTCACTCATGTTGTGGGGAGGAGAATGGAAGAATGTTACCATCACATCTTCCCCCTATCACCTACACTGCTGTGACAGAGTGGGGTAGTAACTACTTCAACTGCTAACTGCTTGTTGCAGATTCTTTGTAACTTTAATAAATTTAAATCCTTTAAATCCTTTCACTTAGATCCTTTATTCCTTCCTGTGTGATCTCTTAATCCCAAGTCCCTGTGCAACATTGCACATTCTACGTTCAGTTTTGCAAAATCAGCGCTAAAATGAATGAGTTTTGCTTTGGAATATGGGCATGAAATCGAAATGCCCCAGATTCATGTTACTAGCTGTTTAAACACATGGCTACCATCAAACATATAAACAACACCCCCAATGCTCCCATCTGTTCCATGTGCTAGAGCAGTGATCCCCAATGTGGCATCCTTGGGTGTCGTGGAGTCAAGCACTGTGTTTTCCTATGTCCACTTGTTTTTTCCCAAAAGCTTCTTTCCCCCTCTCTAAAGGAAAGGGCTTTCCTTTACCTAAACGAAGCAGGATGTGTTTCAGCAGCACCCATTCAGAAAGCACTACCTCCATTGTAGGAGGCTTGGTTTCAAATCTCTGAACATTTTGTCATTGCATCCCAATGACAGCCATTTTGTGACTGGTCCCACCTCTCAAGGCAGCCATTTTGTGGTGGTGCTCACTATCCTTTCTTGAAATTCCAGAAGTGCCCACAGATATAACAAGTTTGGAAACCCCTGTGGTAGAATATGTAATAGAATTATCTTTAGGCAGGGGTCATTTCCTAGAAAAAGAGGTGCAGGAGCTCATTTGCATAACTCATTTGCATATGCCACACCCCCTGACAAAGGGGCATGTTTAAAATGAGTTAAGGCATATGCAAATGAGTTTAAATCCCCCCCTTCCCCAAGTCTCTCCACAAAAGCGGCGGGCTGGCTGCAGAGGGGAAGGGGAGATGGGCAGACATGCCTGACTTTTCTGCCCGATCTTCTCCAGGTGCGCCGTGGCTGCGAGGCACCAGAAGAAGATCAGGCCGGGAAGCCAGGCATTTAAATCCCTCCTCGGGGGGGGGGGGGCTGGGCTCCTTTATGACAGAGTGCCACTCCAGGGCTCTCCAGCAGGAAATGACCCCTGTCTTTAGGTCAAGACATCACAATGGTTCTTGTTCCTCATCTGTATTCCGCATCATTGGCAACTGATACTGGAGAGATTCAGAACACCTTGGTATTGTAGCATGAAGCATGTTCTATTAGAAGTTACACATGGAACATTGTCTAGAGACATAGTTTCTGGTTTGGACTGCAGTTGGAAATTGATGTTGATCCCACTATCTTTGCATTCAAAATTTAAAATGCTTTGGCAGAAGTTCCAGTTAGTTCTACAACTGCAGCAGAATGTACTGGTAGAATCTTGAAACGGTAGGATGAGTAGCAAAACTTCCAAGTGTAGGTTAGACGAGTCCTATTTTCAATGTAGTAACGCCATGAATTTTTTTTAATGTGCATCTAAGTGTAAAGTGTTAGCTTTGCTCTTTGCATGCAGTGCTACTTTCCCATTTTCAGGGAAGCATTCATAACAGGAAACTTTGAAATGTAATGCTTCACTTTCAGTCGAAAGCATTCTGCATCTTCAGTGTATTGCTGTTTCATTACTACTTTATTCAGGCTGAGGTATAGACCAAGCCTTATCACTTATACCAGTGGGACAAGAGCTCAGTGGTAAACCTCATGCAGAAGATTCTAAAATCAGTCCCTGGAATCTCTAGTCAAAGGACCTCGTGCTAAATTATTTATTTATTTTGATTTATATACCGCCCTCCCCAAATGGGCTCAGGGTGGTGCACAACAGTTAAATAATATAATTAAAATAGTATTAGACTAACAATTTACACATAAAACATCATAAAATACCATGTAAACATAGAGGCAAAGGATGAGATGGTTAGACAGTGTCATAGATGCAACGAACATGAAATTGAGCAAACTTCAGAAAATGGCGAAAGACAGGAGTGCCTGGCAGGATCTGGTCCATGGGGTCGCGAAGAGTCAGACTCGACTGTGCGACTGAACAACAACAAAACATAGAGGTAATCTAAAATGAGCCAGTGTAGTGCAGTGGTTAAGAACAGTGGACTCTAATCTAGAGAACTGGGTTTGATGCCCTGCTCCTTCACATGAAGCCTGTTGGATCATCTTGGGTGAGTCACAATTATCTCAAAGCTCTCCCAGCCCCACCTACCTCACAAGGTGCCTGTTATGAGTAGAGGAAGGGAAAGTGATTGTAAGCAACTCTGAGACTCCTTAAGGTAGAGGAAAGTGGGATATAAAAACCTTTTCTTCAACTAATATAGTTTACCATGTTCCTGGTTCTGAAGTGATCTATGGTATGAGTAGCAAACACTGCAGCATTGTGTGGTGTAATTTTTAAATTATTTTTTTTCCCTTTGGGATGTTCCTCCCCACTGTCTCCTAGAGTTCAGAAGGGTTTTATTATTTATTTATTTATTTATTTATTTTCTTCGATTTATATACCGCTCACCCCCTAAGGGCTCTGAGCGGTTTACATATACATTTGATACAATTCCTACCTAAGGCCACACACACATACAATGGGGGAAGTGACTAACCTAACAGGCACCCTGAAGCGGAGACTTCGTTATTGTGGTCTTTCTGCGGGCGGTCTTTTTCCAGTCCGGCGATGACGTCTCCCTGGCGCAGGTCTTCCTTCAGTCGTCGCAACTCCTCCTCGGCCTGGGCCAAGCCCACGTCAGTGCGTGCTCCAGCAGCCGGCCTCTGTCCAATTGGCTCCAGCCTGCCGCGTTGCCCCACCTCTACGCTCCGCCAGCCCAGCCTCCGCTCTCTCGCTCAACTCGCCAACTGCCGCCATGTTCTCCACCACCACCGCTCTGCTGCTCATGCCGCCGCCATGCCACGAAGGACGGGTGCCCCCTGCTCTAAGAGCAGGTACCCATTTGTCTACTTGCCCTTTAATGGGCTTTCAAGCCACTGGGCAGGCGGGAGCTGGGACATAGGGCCGGGAGCTCACTCCGGCCACGGTGGGGCTCGAACAGCCGAAGCTGTTCGGCCAGGTGGAAATGCAGGCTTCATTTACTGCCTGCACCACCGCTCCCATGAGTCATTGCTATTTTTTAAAGGAAGTTATAGGGAACTATTTTAGAAGGAAACCCATAGAGAGAGAGGACTAGATTAGCCTCCATTCCCTAAGATGGTTTGGAATCAGAACTCTGAGGAGAAAAACTCATTCCCCATGAACTTAGTTTGAATGTTTAAAATGCCATGAGCTCAAAATATCACATAAAATCATTATGGAATTATTGAGGTGGATTCCTGAGGTAGCAAACTACCAATTTAGCATGCCAAATGCACATGACAACTCTTCTAAAATAACAGCTGTCAATGTGAAAATGGAAATCTCCTCATGATCAATGTAGTATTTAGACCTCAGAAAACATAGATACTGGCAAAGGCTGCGATCATACGCACAATTAGACCTGACATAGGTGCAAATGCCGGGTGGATTTAAAGGACGCAATCAGACAACAACATCTGGGAAGTGCCCCGCAGCCATTGGCAACCTGTTCTGCTCCGCCACAGAAGCAGAGTTAAAAGACACCGGGGAAAACCCAGTAGTAAATGGGTTGTGATGGGCCATGGATGGACTTTCCCATGTCTGATCGCTCCAGCGCGCTCTCATGCCATCGGGATGGTCTGATCAGGCCATCCTGACTTTGTGCCGTTGTTTTCCCCCCCTTCACAGTATGCACATTATCTCAAACTTCATAGGGAGCCCTCGGTGCGGAGGTGCGATTAATCGATCCCTCATTTAAGCACATGGGGGGAAAATGGCACCAAAAAGAGAGACTCGCCCGCAGTTGCATCTGATCACACACTGACGGACTGCACCCGCACCTTTAAAGGGAAGTGTGATCATGCAACTGCGGGTCAAATTCCACCGAAAGAAATAGCCTCGCTCCCCCCCCCCATTTTTTCTGGTGCGTGTGACCGCGAAACAAAGACTGGGTATAAGACAGCTTCATATGTACACTAGCTAGCTGTGCATCTAATGCTTCTTGGATGATGATGAATTGAGTGGTTTTGTCAAGTTGTGTGCAAAACGTCATGTTGCTGCTCTGGATGGCACAGCAAAATTGAAATCACCATGCCAAGGAACAAGATTATGGGTTTCTGTTTCCTTTTTAAAGAAGTCTTTTTACAGGTTTTTCTCAAGACAGCTGGATCTTTCCTCTTCCTTCCCTAGTCCAATATATATTTAAATTGTAATGTTTAACAGAGGCCATAAAACTGACAAAGCAGAAAGTACAAGTAGTTTAAAGTGCTCCTTGGCAGCATACAAAAAGTCATGATAGTGAAAACATTACATTTACCAAGTTGGAAGCTTATGCAAAATATGTACTTAGCATGCCTCAGAGCTTTTGCTGAACATCATTGTATGAAGTACTATCCTATTGGCAAAGCATACTAAGAACATGACTTGGACTGCATTTTGCAGTGGAACTATTCTGTAAGGAATAAAGATGGTGGATTTTAAACTGCCCTGTACTGGAAATAATGCTTTTCAGAGTTATATATATAATGTTTTGGTCCCATTCAGCACTCCATGTATGCTCCAGGGCCAACATGGAATTCCGGTGTCTATTCTGTTTACTTCAGGAAAGGACCCTTTTTTGTACACTGTAAGATGAGTCTTTGTTCCTCAAGCAGATGAGATGATGCTTGAAGTTATGCTGAGAAGGATGAGGGGAGAGGTCTTTTCAGCAGCAAGATGTCTATTGTGAGAGCCAGTTTGGTATAATGGCTAAGAGTAGTGGACTGTAATCCGGAGAACTGGGTGTGATTCCCCGGTCCTCCACATGAAGCCAGTTGGGTGACCTTGGGTCAGTCACAGATCTCTCAGAGCTTTCTCAGCTCCACCTATCTCACAGGGCGTCTGTTGTGGGGAGAGGAAGGTAAGGTGATTGTAAGCTGCTCCAAGACTCCTTCAGGTAATGAAGGGCGGGGTATAAAACTATCCTCCTCCTCCTCCAGGGCAGCTGACTTTTTAAATGGTGAAAATCTTGTAGTTTTTCAGTGGATTTTGCGGAGGTTTTATTTGAAATGTGTTCTGTTATTGCTTTAATGAATGCTGTTATGTATGTGTGTTTATTTCTTTTATGTATTTGGTGATGGTATTTATTTGCTGCATACAAATGTGTGTATACCATTACTCTCTATTAAACCAAATGAGGAAGCCTTCAGTGATGGGAGATTTTTAAAAATTAATTTGGTAGGTATATTTCTAAAATGAACCTCATCTGAATTTCCCCCCGGGTTCCAAATTAGCTGGTATTGTTATCCAAGAGGAAGCATAAAATTAGGAATTTCCCATTGCTCCAATTTTTGAATTCCAGATTTTGTGTGTGCACACTTTTCCCATCCGCATTACCAAAGTGCATGTGTGTACCTTTAACCTTCTGAAAGAAGATCAGGGCTCCCCCCCCCCTTTTTTTTTTTAAGAAAAAGAGATGCTGGAGCTCTGAAGAGGGAGATGAAGTTTTCAGTCTGTATACTGAAAAATCAAGAACTTTTAAACATTTTAAAAATAATTTTGTCAGGTTCTGGAACTCTGTTCCGGAACATTCCCCTAGGAAAAAAGCCCTGAAGAAGACAATCTTGATGAAAGGTAAAGTGTGCTGTCAAGTTGCAACTGACTCGTGAGGACTCCATGAAGTTCCACCTCACGGGGTTTACAAGGCAAGAGGGGAGCAATGTCTTCCTCTGCATAGCAACTCCTGTCTTCTGTGGTGGTCCCCTATCCAAGTACTGACCTGACTTAGGGTTTTTTGGGCCCCCCCAGAGGGGATTTTTAATTGCATTTTTAATAGACTACAAACTAAAACAAAAAATTAGGAGGGGGTAACTACATCTAGGGAGAAAGGAAAGAAAACCACTAATAACTAAGATACCAAGAATAGGAGAGCATAACAACAGCTTATATAAATGTTAATCTTAAATTGCTAGTATTACTTTGAACATAGTCGGTTATACTAAATTATTTATCTTTTTATCCATTGATTTAATTGTTTAAGAGAACTCCCAGAGCATCCACTAATAAAACCAAATTTTTAAGGCACAATTCAGAGTCCTTCAGCCTTCATTTTGTTTTATCTTTTCTCATCCTCAATTGATATGCACGTTTGGGGGCAATCGCCCCCTTATCAGAAGCAGAGTCCTCGTCGGAAGACACCGAGTCCAATTCACCACTGGATTTGCTGTCATCTTCTTCCTAAGCGACCTCGTCTATCTCTCCCAACTGCAATCTCAGGGACTCACATGCTTTAAGGACAGAGTCAATCTTTTCTTTTTTATTGTGTAGTTTGAAAATGATGCCTTCTGGAATTAACTATCTGTAGGCAATGCTGTTTGTAGAAAAAGGATTAAGTCTTTATATTTCTTTCTCTTTTTCCTTATTTCAAATGGGATGTCTTTTAGAATCCTGATGATGTTGTTCCCGATTTTCAAGGGTGTTCCTGTAGTTGCTTTCAGGATAGAATCCCTCACATGCCTCTTTGAGAATCTGACCACTATCTCCCCAGGCAGATTATTCTTCTTGATATACACGGAATAGGACCTGTAGACCACATCCATTTCATTTGCAAGATATTCTGCTTTCAAATCTGTAACTGGGACTAATGCTTTACTCAAGAGTTGCTTTAGATTCTTGTCTTTTAATTCTGGGACCCCTTGAAACCTGAGGACCAAATTTGCTTTCTCCATTTGCAGCTGTAAAAGTTGAGATTCTTCCGAAGCTTGTCTCTTTTCCAGCTTTTGCACCTTTTTTTTAAACTTTTTTAGTGTTGGCATCCATTTCCTTCACCTTCTCAGCTGTTTTCTCTGTCATTTTTAAAGTTTCAGTCAGTTGGAGCTGCTGAGTTGCAAGGTTCTGATTTAAAGTTGTCAGCTGTTGTTTGATGTTGGTCATCTGTTCCAGCAGAGGGAACAAGGAATCTGCCAATATTTTGGAGAACTCAGTGTCCTCTTCTGGTTGAGGGCTCATGCTCCCCGCTGGTTTTTGAGATGTGATGAGATTGGACTAAACTGGGCTATTAGGGCTGCTACAATCTTGATGAAACTGTATGCAATTTTTAAAATCAAGATCAGGGGGATGATTTACTAATTCACAGAAGTTCATGTACAGACTGGTAAGACATACAAAAAGAATATCAATTCAGTTGATGTGTTCGATTACAGCAAGTATTTGTGGATGTTGTTTTGCAGTGGTTCATCAATGTGTGCATAGAAATCTGTGGGGGGTGATGCAGAAGAATAAAGGCTGGTGCAAACCATGTGCAATCCACTTTTGAAATTAAATCGGGATGTTCTTTTGGTTTAAACAGAATTAAGGAGATTAAGGAGAAGTGGAATACAGTTCAGAGAAAAACTCTGAAGCAGCTCCCTCTGTCTGCAAGCCTTGGGCAGGCAACCCTAATTATCCTCAGAACAACTATGTGAAGTTCAGGATAGAGCTCAAATTTAATATGTTCCTTGCTGACACTCTACCTGACTGCATCCTCAGTTCCCTGTAGCCTGTTCACATGTTACAGTGAACACACATACAACCCATTTGCAAGGAAGAGCCAATGTGCATTCACTTTACAAATCAAACTGGGGACCAATATCTGGGTAAATGAGGTTTCAATCACAAGTTCAGCAGCAGCAGCAGCAGAAAAAGAAGAAAAAGAAGAAGAAGAGATTGGATTTATACCCTGCCCTTCACTCGGAGCGGCTTACAAACTCCTTTCCCTTCCCCTCCCCACAACAGACACCCTGTGAGGTAGGTGGGGCCGAGAGAGCTCTGACAGAAACTACTCTTTTTCAAGAACAGCTGTGCCAGAACTATGGCTTGCCCAAGGTCATCCAGCAGCTGCAAGTGGACGAGTGGGGAATCAAACCCAATTCTCCCAGATTAGAGTCCGCGCACTTAACCACTACACCAAACTGGCTCCACAAAATCTGTAAATGCGTTCAATGTAATATGAGGATTACTCAATGCATATATAGGGAAATGAACAAAGTGGCACCTTTAAGACCAGCAAAGTTTAATATCTGATGAAGTATGCATGCACATGAAAGCTTATACCTAGAATTAAACTTTTTTTGATCTTAAAGGTGGCACTGGACGCAAAGTTTGTTTTATTGCCTCAGACCAACATGGCTACCCATCTGAATCTGTATAAGGAACTATAATTTCTGCCAGTTCCCTCTTCCTGCTGCAGCCCTCCAATTTGTACCTCATGCCATCACCAAGGGGCTCAGTCCCTCAGGAGCAGCAGTTCGGGAAGATCAGTGGGCTGCTCTCGAGGCAGAGGCAGTAGAGTTGTGTTCCCCTGACAAAAGTGTCATCCGTTACTGGAAAGCTAAGTCTGGATCCAGCCCCTTGGGTTTGGTGTGAGGAAAGAGTTTATGGGAAAAGCCAGGTGAGTTCCTTCAGAATGCATTAGGAAGGGGATCATGGATCAACGGCCGCTTGCCATGCTGTGAGTGGCAGATGATGCCTGAGGTGTGGGACATGCAATTTCCTTGTCTGTGCAGTGCTGCTCACTAGTGGTAAGCAAGCTGATGATCGGGAACAAGACCATCTGGGGATTGTTGGTGGCCTAGGCAAATGACTTTGCTGCACTTACACTGGAGAACTGCCGTGCACCCGCACTGGCAGTGCAGTAATAGATCTGGATTTGGCACCCCTCCACATAGGGCGCCCTAGCCAGACTCCTAAGGGTGCCTAATGGATGGACTGACCCTGGTCGGGAGCCACAATAGGCCAGACTATCAACCAAGTCCTTTGAAGTGGAGATGGGAAAAATAGCAAAGGCAGAGTGAAATCAGACAAACCACGATCTGCAGGTCCAATCTTGGTTTGACGAATTAACTACATGTAAAATAAATCATATTTGCATGCCATGTCTGAACTGAACCAGCGTTTTGCACCCTGATTTTTTGTTTTTTTAAAGTCTATATTTGCCATTCTGAACTAATTCCTAATTCACTAGGAAGTAACTTATGAGGAAGCATGTTGCAATTGCCCTGCACATCAGAGTTCCCTTGCCTTACATCACGACACAGCCACAGCCACTGGAACGCTCTATCAAAACAGAAGAGCACGCTTCTACCTCCCTGCTGCTGTGCACGCTCGCTCTAAAAACAGGGGCTATTTTTTTGTCATTTCTCCTTCATCTCAGTTTAAAGAAATTGATTTTGAAAAATAAAGATCTAAAGAGCATAAAAAGCTAGTAGCAAAGCCAGCTGGGGCCATTCAAGGACATGAATTAGAAGTTAGGAGCAGATGGGCTATATTGCTAAGAGCCTGAAATCTTTACCTTGGTATTCATGAAAGAGCCTGAAGGTCACCTCCTTAGGAACAGGACAAGAGAATGAACAGGAAAACTCTTTCTTTTCTTGTCCTGGAAATGGGATGCTGCGGCTTTCTGATTACATGGAAGCCCACATGGTGGTTTTACAATATAACCTATTAGAAGCTCCTCATTGTCAGAGATCTGGATGAGCCGAGTCTTTGCTATTATTTGGAGGAAGAGCAGAGAGAGAGAGAGAGAGTCCTTTATTGTGGTGTTTTGAAGAGCTTGCCATGTACGTGATGAATTGATCAGAGGACTGGCCGGACATTATGTGCGGGTATGTGCAGCAACGGATTTCCTTTGCAAAAGGAGAGTACGAAATAGGGAAATAAACAAAATGACCAGCAAATAGCACTTTCTCATAGTAATGTGAGGAATTAGTAAATGGGGAGAGTAAGAAAAAGTCTCTTTCATGTCTACATAGTCAAGAAAGGAATCTGGTGTGTAGGGGAGGGGTGGTGACTAAGTGGTGGAGTGTCTGCTTTGCATACAGAAGGTTCCAGGTTCAGTTCTTGGCATTAAAAGGATCTAGTAGTAGGTAATGTGAAAGACCTCTGCCTGAGACACTGGAGAGCCACTGACAGTCAGAGGAGACAATCTTGCCCTTGACGGTTCAGTAGGAAGGAAGCGGAGATAGGGCTATGATCGGCTCCCTTCCAGCCTTTGCCCCATCCCATGTCAGAAGCAGGGCTAGGAAAATATTCCTTTCTCCGGCACTGATGCTGTGTAATGCCAGGTCCATTAAAAATAAGACCGTAATGCTGCAAGATTATTTCACAGCAAATAAAGTGGACCTGGTATGCATGACCAAGACCTTGGTGAGGGAGGGCTGACCCCCCCCCCCAGGGTTCTGGGTCCTCTATCAGTCCCAGAAAAATGGTTGGGGTGGTGGTGGTGGCAATACTTATTCAAGAGTCCTTCTCCTTCAGGCCACTCCTTGCACCAAAGATTGCTGGCATTGATGGTGTGGGCCTGGTGTGGGATGCTGAAGAGAGTTTGGCTATCTGGCTGGTATACCACCCACCAAATGCACCAGCAGATACCCTGTCGAGCTTGTTGGAGGCAGCAGCCAGCTGGGCCATGGAGCACCCCAGACTTCTAGTGCTGGGGGACTTCAGTGTCGATGCTGGCAATGCTGCCTCCCTACAGGCTGTGGACGTACCACCCACCAAATGCACCAGCAGATACCGTCGAGCTTGTTGGAGGCAGCAGCCAGCTGGGCCGTGGAGCACCCCAGACTTCTAGTGCAGGGGGGACTTCAGTGTTGATGCTGGCAATGCTGCCCTCCCTACAGGCTGTGGTTGTCCATGGCAGCACTGGGACCTTCTCCTAGGGTCGTCCATGGCAGCACTGGGACTTTCTCAGTTTATATCAGCTCCCACGCGCCAAGCAGACCACATGCTGGACCTGATCTTTGGGATAGGGTAACTGCCATCAAGGCAGTGCCATGGTCAGACCACTTTCTCCTGAAGGCTTGCCTAGGTGTTACAGCCCCTCCCTGTTTAGGCAGCAAGCTGATTTACAGTCACCCATGGTGACTGATGGATCCGATTGGTTTCCAGAAATTGAAATGAATGAATGAATGAACAAATGAACCACGGCTCAGTTTAAGGCAGCCCCGTGTGTTGGTGTATGGATTATCCACCCCTCAATTGAGGATTAGACATATTCATGTAAGCCATGATGACTAAATCATTCCCACATTCTCATGCAAGGTAACTCAGAATATGAGTTGATGAGGGCAGTGCCAGTATTCAGAGGGTTCTGACTAGTCCTGTGTGAAATAGGTTGCTGGATTTTGTGGATCGCTGCCCTAATGTGGTAGGTCTGCACTTGAGTTGCCATGTCTGTTGTGATAATCTTCATGCACTACCCTGAATTCTGTGGGGAACACAGCTGGGAGAACAATCACACCGTCTCTGTTCCTGAAAGAGGAGCCATCCAGATGAGCCCTAGGAGCCAGGATCCCAGCTTTCTTTGTCCTGCACTGGACTTATCAAAGCCTGCAAATGCAGCCGCTCTACAGTGGTGGCCCTGTCGATTAACTTTCTTGTTAAGATTTCATCTTTCCATAATGTCTCAGAGAACTTCACCTTCAGCTAACAGCCTGAAATTGTGATGGGCAAGATTAAATTTCTTCAGTTAAGATACTGAGCGAGCGCTCGCGGTACTATGTGTGACCAATTGCAATGACAGGGTTGTGTAGCTGCCGGCTTACGATGTGAAATGAAATCATGGCAGCACCGCTCTATAAAGATGTGTGTTTTATAGGTGCCCTGGAAGATTTCAGTGCTTCGAATACAGTGCAAAGGCCCACTTTGCATCTTTGCCTTCTTCATTCCTTTTGCAAGGAAAAATTAAGGTGCTTTCAAAAAGCCTCGTACATCCCTGCAGGAGCAGGATGACTGGTGGTCAGGTCACAGGGTAGATAGCAGAGTCTGGGATGATCTCCCCAAGTAAAAAAGCCAACAGGACCAAAGGGAAATAAATGATCGGGGGCCCGGTCACACAGAGAATTTGCCGCGCGAAAGGCATGAATGTTGGGCGGATTTTCGGGGCGCAATCACACCGCAACATCTGGGAAGTGTAGCGCACCCGTGGCCAACCCGTGGTGTCCCGCCGAAGATGTGGAGTTAAAAAGGTCCAAGGAAAGTGCACTAGTATCCGGAAAACACGCAGCACAAGCAGGCGTCTGATCATGGGAGCGCTAGTATCCCGTGGCATCTGGTGCCCATCCACGTCCCGTCGCAAACTGGATGGTTTTTGTAAGTGCATGCTCGCAAACACAAAACTGAAAGCAGTGCTGCTCCATGGAACTGCGCATGCGCACAAATGCAAAACGCTTGTGTGATCATGCCACGCTGTTTCTTTGCCACGCTGCAGCATCACCGTGTGATCGACAGCTAACAGCCAAAGCATGGAGACTCGGGGGTGTGATCAGGCTACCGCACTTTATTTTGCTCTGGGGCGAACAGCCATGCCTCCCACCCACGTTATCTGGCCCGTGTGACCGGGGCCTGGGAAAACCAAACCAGGCTCACTTACAAGAAAGCAGCATAAGTGGTCACAGCAAGGTAGCAATACATAGGAGGAATAGCGGAGCTCAGCAGCAGGGCAGAATGCAACCTGGATAGGGATGGAAGCCAAATGGGGCCCATGATAAGGAGCTGATCCTGTGAGCTTTGCATAGATGTTTCCCTGCATGGATGTAAGTAAAACATGCCCACCAGTGGAAGAAGCTCACCAAAAGAAGCACTTTTGGTGGGGATGCTGGGGGTATCTCATTTTTGGCAGAGAAGATCAGTGACTTGGAATGAAGCTCCAGCGCAGTTCCTCGATAACCCCCCAATCTGTGACTCCTGTAGCTGGTGGGAGCTGATGGGAGAATGGTCACCTCCCCACCATCACTGCCCGTAGTTTAGTTCTAACAAGTGCTGTTGTCTCTTGAAACTGTTTGTAGTTGCACAAAATCTGAGCACAAAACCGGATGCAGTTTCTGAGCAGAAACTGTTTTGTGTTTTGTTTTTTTAAATAAAGTCAGGTTTCAACTGACATTTAGGACCACTCATGCAAGCACCGCTTGGTTTTGTTTTACTCATCTTATTTTCCCCAATTAACTCCAGCAAAAGCAGATTAAAGCAGGTAACAGAAGGTGTCTTCTAAATGAAAACTCTGAGCAAAGCGAGTAATTACCGTGCAGAACTTCATTGTTCCCGAGGTAAGAATATATCTATCTATACTCTACAGACAGTTTAATGTGCAATGCTCCACACTGGCCAGTAGGTGCCAGTGTAACCTAATTGAGCTTTGCAGAATCAAAGCTACTGCAGAATACGGACAAGGGACGGGGGTTGAATCAAATCCTAAATAAAAGGTGTAGATGGCATTTAACAGAAGTGTTAGTAGCACCTGATCTTCCAGATTTCTTTGCGCAAGAAGTAGTGACATGTGAAAAGCCCGAATCAAGCAAACAAAAGAAGTTGGAAGTAAGAGTTGCCACTTAGCTTTGTCAAAGTGAAAAATTCTTAAAAGACATATTCTGAGGTTTGTGTTTGAGAAGGAAATGAAAAGAAAAGAAAATACCCTTGGATCTTTAGCCAAGGAAAGGAACTATTTGGCAAGATATTTAACAGTTCTCAGAGTAGATGGTGTCTCTGTACCCCTGTACTGGACCTTGAGAAACACCTTAATTCAGGTGGAGACCCAAGCTGTATTCTGTATATCCTCTGCTTACTTTGTCTGTATTTCGTTTTTATCCATACTTTTTTCATATGTATGTCTGTGCCGTCACATCACAGCTGACTTATGTAAGGGGCTTTCAAGATAAATGAGAAGTAGAAGTGGTTTGTCATTGCCTTGTCCCATCCTTCTGCCTAGTTTCCTAGATTTGAGGAGATCGCTTCCTTCCTGTGCCCTTTCTCCATATGAGTGTATAGAATGACCTTACACTGAGTCATAACATTGGTCCATATAGCCTATCCTTGTCTGGCAGGGTAATTTCAGGGTATTAGACAGAGAAGGTTTTTCACAAGACACGTTACCCAAGAAGCTTCATCTGGAGGTCCTAGGGACTGAACCTGGGACCTTCTGCATACGATGCAAGTGTTCTACTGCTGTTTTACTTATGCCAGCACGTTAAGTTTCATGGTGGAACTGAAGGCAGCATAGAAATGATTCCCAAGGCATCTCTCAGCCAAACACCAACTGGACCTTGACCCGTCTAAGTTCAGTGGAGTCTCTGTATGATGTGCCTCCCGACCATAACCCGCACTCTTATCAGTACGACTGCTTTTTACTGACCCTGTGCCCAGGCCTACACGTTTTCTGATCCTGACCCATGATATGCACCAAACTTCCCATTTCGATGTCCTCCTCCCTTGTGCAAACCGCATCCGTGGGTCTTTATTTCCACACTGTTTCTGCATATTGTGGTTTGATTGTCAAATTTGTACCATATTCATCTCTGATGCCACATACTGTGTAAAGGGAATAAAGCTGGAAGCAAATGGATTATAGGGAATGCCAGCAGTGAAGGTGGGTAAAACAAAAAGCTCACACGGACATACAAAAGGAAAAGGGAAAAGGAAAAAAAGGGAAGAATATATTCTCATGTTCCTAATTGTTAACTTCCTGTAAAATAAATCCTGTAAACTCTCCCCAAGTGTATCCCTGATATTATATGGAAGCTGATATCTTTAACGACTCCCTAAAACGAACATTGACAGTTCTGTCTGTTATGCTGTGGTTAAAGCTGGCGCAATCTGGTAAAGGTCTGTCCAGAGTGGAAAGGGTCTTTTGAGCACACTGTTGTCAAAGTACATCTAAATATTGGTCTCTACTTCTGCGATCTGTAATAAATCACTGATACGGAACACACTGAGACTTGAGCCTGTTGGTGGCAGCAATAACTTGCTTTTAATTTCACATCAGAGACACTGGGAAACAAAAAAAACCCAGTCGTCATGCCATCCGCCAATGACTTGCTTTGATGTAGAGCCTGTTCTCGAGCTATGTGTTTCAATACAGCACTGATTCCATCTCCAATACAACTTAAAATTCAAATGTAAAAATAATATCTTTGCCTTCAACAGAAGCAGTGCGCTGACGCTTGGTGTCAGGCTGAACAATAATTGCTTATTGATAGCTGTGAAAAAATAGATACGAAGGCTATTTAGCTGCAGTTCTGGTTCTTCACGGAGGTTTCCATCTAGCTACCTGTGGTCAAGGCCTCCCCCACTGCCTGTGTAACAAGAGCATTTGAACAGCTGCTCAAGTTGAGGCTAGCTGTTTGCAGAGTTCCAGGGAGACTTCTGTTGATATGTCTGATTTTGTCAATTAGAGAAGAAGCCAGAGAGAGACCCAATTTCGTGTGGTGGTTACAGCATCAGACCAAGACCATGGAGATCAGGGTTCAGATCCCTGTTCTGTCATCAGAGCTTCTTCAGTGATCTTAGGCCAGTCATGTACTCTGGGGTTGCTAACAGCCTGGAGAAAAAATGCCCCATCGTTTCACTAGAGGCTTCATGGGAAGTTGTTTACCAGGTGTTGTATTTCCTTCTGTGCCATGAAAAGCTTTAGCAACCCATTTTCATACATTGTCTCTATCAAAAGGAGAGGACACTTCTTTTCCCAAAGTTGTTGGCAATCCATCCTTTGCAGAGTTGGCACTGCAGAGCTGGCTTTTAGGATTTATTTATTTATCTATTGTATATCAGAGTTACACACAGGAAGCATATAATGTGATACACCAATGTGATACAATTGTTCTGTATCTAAATTTTCAATCCACTCAATCGCGGCTGGGGAGATTTCAAAGAGTTCTGTCACATCTCCCTGGAAATCACGACATTCACATTCCCGTGACAAATGGAAAATAGTTTAGCAGGCTGCACCACAATCTCATTCGAGTCCTGGTATTTTGCCCTGTTTAAACAACCGTTTACACAACTGTCAATGCCTGTTTGTATCCTATTAGCCATCTTCCATGCTTTACGTGGCAAGTCAAATCCTGCGGGCCTCTCGTTGGTGTTTATCAGGTTATGGATATCGGATGGGACTGAATGCATCCATGCTTGCAACCATTCATTCCCTACAACAAAATTTTGTGATTGCAGGATTTGTGCAGATGCCGGGATCTTAGTCTGGATAGGCAACTCTCTGTTTTCAATTATCTTTCTATATTCATGAAGAACAGCATCTTGTCTTCAGAGATGTGGGGGAGCGATGTGGCACAATGTGGGTAGCCAATAGGTCGGAGAGGGTTTAATACATCCGCTGATGGTTCTCATTGTTGTATTGAGTTGGACATCAGGTTTGTGGACATGGGGCTGTAGAGCCACACCGAGGCACCATATTCTGCATTACTATATACATCAACCCCAGAGCTGAGCATCTAAGTGTTGTAGCAGACTCACTCCAACTTGTACCACATAATTTTTGATGAATGTTGTTTTGCATGTGTATTTTTGCTGCTACATTATAAGTCGGTGTTTGTAGCTCAAGGTCTTGTCCAGGGTAATGCCGATATACTTAGGTGTATGGTTGTGTGTAAGTAGGGTGACATTAAGGTAGACATTCAGTTCATGGTTGGCAAGATGGAAAAAGGAGCATTCTGTTGTTTTTTCCCCCGGTCTTGGGATAAGCCACCATTTACAGTAGTATTCAGCCAAAATTTCAAGGTCCCTAGTCCATATTTCCTCAGTTCTCTCAATTGATTTGTGCCTTACTGCAATCAACATAAGAAAACATCCTGGTTATCATCTTGGGAACATGAGAAATGTAGAGATTGAAAGAACTGAACCAAGGACCAAGCCGTGGGGTAGACTGTTATTCAGTTTCTTCTGCTTGTTGATTGACTGACCCATAATTACTTGGAAACCAAAACATCTGGCAGAAAATTACAGACATATTATCCTTCTAAGCTCCTGTTCTAAACTCCTAGAGAGGCTGATCCTGAACAGAATCAGTGACAGAATTAACAAACATGTCCCTATAGCGCAAGCAAGAATTAGACCCCGTCGGAGTTGTGAAGACCGGGTTCTCATCTTAGCAACTTTCATTGACGCAGGATATCAGAAATGTCTTAAGACACCAGCAGTTTTCATCGATCTGACTGATGCTAATGATACAATCTGGAGGGATGGTTTGTGGCACATGTTTTTACAAGTACATATAAGAGATTACTGAAAACAAGAAAAACCTATGGCTCTTTGCCTTAACTAAACATTAATGATTCATATTTACCAAGTCAGAACATCCACAGTCCAGGATAGTCCAAGTACCAAGGGATTTCAAAGAGAAATCCCATCCTTGCACCCATGTGCTCCAGTTCACAAAGCAGCTCTTTGTCTTCCAAGTGACAGCATTTCCAGGTGCAATAAACAGACAATGACAAGAAGGGAGAGTTAAGAGCAGAGCGCTTCCTCTCAGGAATCAATCAATTATACCCCAATTCCATTCATGATCAGCTGTGGCCATCAGCCAGTCACAAGCGGATAGGGGATGTGCCCAATTGTTGGTTGTCATAGCTGCATGTGGGGATAGGCTAGAAGTTTGGAGACCACGCCTGCAGTCACATGACCCAAACTCCAGCTTCTCCATTGCCTACATGACTTGTTGCATGTGGACCAGAGCCACTAGCCATCAGGTCTGGCTCTTCCACTTAGAGGTGTGAAAGAATGTGTGGTTATATGGCATGGCTATTAGGGTAGTTCAGGCCATTTGGTCTGCCCTGGACCATTTGGCCTGCAACAGGAAACAGAGACACAGAATGTCATCACAGGAAAAGGCATGAGACTTTTAGAAATCAATATTTCTATACACCAACACTCTATCACATAGTGGCCAAAAATACCAGGTGCCATCAGGAGGTTCACCAGTGGGGCCAGGACATTAGAAGCCCTCCCACTGTTGACCCCCTCAAGCACCAAGAAGACAGAGCATTACTTGCCCCAGAGTCCCTATCTATACCTTGTGGCTAATAGCCACTGATGGACCTCTGCTCCATATGCTTATCTAATTCCCTTTTGAAGCCGTCCATGCTTGTAGCTGCCATGCTTGTAGCTGTCCATGCTTGTAGCATCAGTGATGTATAGATTGAAAAGAACTGGAGCAAGGACCAAGCCCTGGGGAAGATCATTATTCAATTTCTTCTGCTTGCTGATTGACTGACTCATAATTACTTGGAAAGTTTTATTGCTCAGTACATTATTTAGGAGTCAAAATAATGATCTACAGGGGAAAACTTGTAAAAACTTGTACAGTAGCCCATCCTTAAAAAGTGTCAGAAATGGAACTCAGATTGATGAAAACTGCTGATGTCTTAAGACACTTCTGACACCCTGCCTCAATAAAAGTTGTTAAGCTGAGAACTAAAAAGTTGTTAAAAGTTGTTAAGCTGGTCTGCACAACTATGATGGGGTCTAAATTCCACTTGCTCTATAGGGACATGTTTGTTAATTCTGTCACTGATTCTGTATTATACCAACACGCCTGTTGCCCAGTGTCTCTGCCCGTGTGGAGATCCAGTGCCAGAAGATCTGTACCATTACCTTTTATTCTGTCCACTCTACCAATCCAGTCTTGGCTTCCTTGGATACTAGAACAAAAACTGAAATTTTTTTAGTTCTACTAGCAGATGTAGAGGCTGAGATTTCATACAAGTTGGCCCTCTTTGTCCTCGTTGCAGAGAAAATTTGAAAGAAAATAGTAACAGTACCACAGGTTGATTACCAATGGAAGTCTGGATGGGAGAGATGGAATTATTACAATGTTTTATTGTGTCCAAACTTAATTTTTAATTCTTCTGGTTTTAGACGTTTATACAGATGTTATTGTTATATTGTTCTGTTATTGTAACAGCCTATGGCTAAAGGCAATAAACTAAAACCTGAACCTGAACCTGTTCAGGATTAGCCTCTCAAAGAGTTTGTAACAATTTTTATATTTATTTAGAACTCTTCTAATACTTATACCCACTAATAAAATAAAATCATGGCAAGTATTGCTCAATAAATTTATTTGGAATAACCAAAGACCCTGAATTGTGTTTACAATTTTCTGACAGCCTTCATATAAAGGTGATCTTCAGATACCTGATCTAGGCCCCGGTTACACAGGCCGGAAAACATGGGGGGGGGGGAGGCATGGCTATTTGCAGTGCCGCAATTAGCCACGCGATAACGCAATCAGACGCGTCGGCAGCAACCCACGGTTCCAGCCCTCAGCGTGTGCATAGCAACAAAGACAGCCAGAGGGAAAAGCCACGCCAGCGTGATCACACCAAGGGAGTCCAGAGGCAGCCCGTGGCAAACCATTTGCTACTACCTTCGAGGGGGTATTTTTTTGTTGCACATTTTTGGCCGCATGCCATGGGTTTGCCATGGGTGTGCTCCACTTGCCAGATGTTGTGGTGTGATCGTGCCCGGAAAATCTGCCATCCAATTGTGGCTCTCCCGCGGCAAATTCACCATGTGAACGGGGCCCTAGAAACATATTATGAAGCATCTTCTTTGACTAATGTAGTAAAACTTCTTACTGATAGTACAATTCAATCTTGGGCAGAGATTGAACAAAGCTATACCCAACCCTTAACAATTCCAGAGACAATATGGACTAAACCTCTGTATCCACCACCACAAACTCAAAATAATATATATATTTTTAACCATTACCCTCCGAATATGGAACAGAGGACAAGGTCTTTTGGTCCCAAATATATCATTATTATCTACTTTTACTAACCAACAGTGGTTCCCCCAGCAAAAAAAAAATGATTATATAATAACTGGGCAAAAGCTGGAAACTTATATCTTATAGATTTAATTGAGAAAGGGAAACTGTTTAATAAAACAAAATTGGAACAAAAACTGGAATTACCTATACAGTGGTTTCAATACCTTAAATAAACAGCTTGTTCTTAGTTAGTTAAGTCATTGGAAAGAGAACACACACAATTTGAACTCCTCTAAAAACAATACACAAGGCCACAGAGACTCCTTTCAAAGGTATATAAAATTTTACTTGATGTTACCTCAAAAGCCTTACTACACTACCAAAGGTGCTGGTCAGAATACTGTAACATTGATATTTCAACAGAACAATGGGAGGAGGAGGAGGAGATTGGATTTATACCCCACTCTTCACTCCCAAAGGAGTCTCAGAGCGATTTACAAACTCCTTTCCCTTACCCTCCCCACAACAGACACCCTGTGAGGTAGGTGGGGCTGAGAGAAAATTTGGTCTTCATTTATGTGCCCTTTGAATGTCGTAACAATTAAATTACAATCATTGCAATGAATTACAAGATGGTACTATACACCCGCAAAAAACTAAGCTTAATAACCAGTTTGTATAATCCTCTATGTTGGAAATGTTCAGAACACGTTGGATCTTATTTACATTGTTGGTGGACTGGTCTGCTTAAACCTCGTTCTGAGAGATGATAATTGTTAAAATCAAAATTATCACCGGTTGCGAAATTCCACTTACTCCAGAGTTGGTATTACTGAATATTTGGCCTGATTCCCAATTTGGAAATGAAAAAAGAAAATTAATTTCCAAACTATTAACAATTGCTAAACTAACAATCGCATCAGTTTGGATAAGTAAATTGAAACCATCAATACAAATCTGGCACCAAAAAATTTGGGAAGATATAATAATGGCAAAAATTACTGAGCATATACAGTCAACAGACCAAACTAAGAGCTCAACCCAACTCTGGGATATGTGGATACCTGTTCTGTTTTATTTGTCGGAGAATGATATTATTCCCCCATACCCTGTATATGAAGAGATATTGTATGCATAGTGTATAGCAAGATAACTTTTATTACCTTTTTTATCTCCTTTTGTTCACCCGTAAATATTCAGTAATAAAATTTTATTTTTTTTAAAGAAGGAGTTTGTAACAGGAGCTCACAAGGGAAATAGGTCTGTAACTTTCTGCCAGATGTTTTGGTTTTCCGGGTTTCAGAATAGCAACTATCTTTGCTCTCTTGAATTCTCCTGGGAGTCTTCCTGTTCTCATGATGTAAGTAAGAAACTTTGCAAGCCACTTCTTAGGGAATGTGCCACTGTTGATAAGGAACTCATTATGGATGTAGTCAAAGCCTGGTGCCTTTCCACTCTTGATGTCCTTCAGTGCCTTGGAAATCAAACCAGCACTGAAATTGCCTGACTGTCCGCAGTCTTCAGGGCAGGTGCATTTAAAAATCTGGAGTTCTTTTTTTTATCCTGATTATAAAATCTCGATTCCTCAGAGCTCTGGATCAGGATACCAGTCAGGCAGCTACCTGGTTTGATGTTACCCCTGGATTTCCTCGGAGCACAGGTGAGCTTGCATCTAGTTTTTTCAACAGGCTCCATGCTTTCCTACTGGAATACCTGAAATCCAAATTCACAGTTGCTTCAAGTCCATTTTTGTCCACATGCACTGTCAAGTTTATGGAGTCATTCATTTGCTACTTCTGGTTCTTTGCTGTCAAGGAAATTTTGATACAGCCTCTTGCTCTGATCACTCCAGCCTGGAATATATCCTTTCTGATATCCTTGAGGAATGTGCCTTTTGGCCGTAGATATAACAGCTCGAACTAATTGGCAGTAGTTATTATGTGTTGGAGGGACCCCTCCAAGACATCTATCCAGATCTTCACTGAAACCTTCCAATTCACCCTCTTAAAGTTCTATCGTGGTCTTGGAAAAGGCCTGATAACTGGCATTTGGATTCCTAGCTCAAGGATTACAGGTCGAGGCTGACTGTGTGGGAAAGCCTCAAGAACATGTCTGGATATAGACAAGGGTCAGATGAGACAAATATTAAATCAGGGTTGGACTCTCTATTACTTGCCACTGATCTGAAGGTGCCTCTGTCTTTAGTGTCAAAAACGAGATGCAAGTCATGTTCTTCAGCCCGGTCGACAAGTGCCTTAAAGGATTAAAGGATTAACTGGATAAGCAGAGAACCACATACCTTCCCTGAGCTGCTTGGTGGAAGACTGTGTGATGGATGGGCAAGGATCCTGTCCCTTTCCATGCACAACATTTATGCTTTGTTACAGTGTGTGAAAAGCAGGTAACAGCCGATCAGGGCCTATGTAACTGGAGGAACTAGATGGGAGAGGGGAGCTGACAGTAAAAACAAAATAAAAGAAAACTGCTGCTTTCTTTTCTTTTTGGTAAGAGTTGGCCTGAAGCTTTCTGAGGAACTCAAATGCCTTCACACTATTATGCATTATGGGGTGCATAGAAATAAAGGTATTACATGGATGATGTTTTGGCTTCTTGTTTTTATTTTATTTTGGACAAGGAAATCTGAGGTCTCAGAATCTGGCTTCTGAATTTGCACGCCAATGAAATGTATCTACTGGGGGAGGCTCACTTAAAATTTAGTCTTTTCAAGTTTGTGGGAAATCCTATTAGTTGTCTGTTAAAATGTCACTATAAGTCCTAACTAGGAACTTGGGGAATGTGTGTCTTGTGAGGAATGAACCAGGGAACTAACCTATTAAATGTTAAGTCTATAAGCTTGTCTAAGAGTTGCTTTCTCCCTCTAAACTCATAAAATTTAGCGATATCATTTTCCTGCTGACTGTTTCCACCATGAAGTGTGATTCAATTGTAAGTAGATTTAAGCCAGTTTGATGTTGTGGTTAAATATGTGGACTCTAATCTGGGAGAACCGGGTTTGATCCCCCACTCCTCCAATTGCAGCGGCTGGATGACCTTGGGCAAGCCATAGTTCTGGTTCTCTCTCAGCCCCACCTACCTCACAGGGTGTCTGTTGTGGGGAGGGGAAGGGAAAGGAGTTTGTAAGCCACTCTGAGACTCCATGTGAAGGGTGGGGTATAAATCCAATCTCTTCTTCTCATCTTCTTCTTCTTTGCAAAATAATCTTATAACCATCCCAGGGCCAAATAGACTTGCTTTGTAAATTGCAAAAAACGTTTTGATTTATAGGTTAGACAAGGTATTTTCCAAAAAGACATAACCAAGACCGTGTAAGAGGGCATAAGAACACTAACTCCAGCACACATTTGACATTTTGTTTCCTCACATATATCACCATACCAGCCTTTAGATGCCACTCAGTTTAGCCAGTCAGAAAAGGGGATAGTGACAACAGCAAATAAACTCCATATCACAATACACTAGTTGCACATGACTCCAACAATGGCAGGACAACTGTATGGATAAGTTAGGGTTTCCAGGTGTCCCCCCCCCAGCCACTGGCAGGAGATGGGGGGGGTAGCATTACCAGCTCCAGGTTAGGAAACTCCTAGAGATTTAGGGATGGAACCTGGGGAGGATAGGGACCTCAGTGGAGTACAATGCCATAGAGTCCGCCCTCCAAAGCATCCATTTTCTCCAGGGGAACTGATCTCTGTAGTCTGGAGAGGAGCTGTAATTCCGGGGTTTCCCCAGGTCACACCTGGAGGCTGGCATCCCTAGAATAAGTTTCAAAAGTAATAATTTCAAGAGCAATTTCTTTATTTTATACTCCATTCGGTGGTGTTTTCTGTGTCCCTTACAGTCCTCCGGTATAGCTGCGATGGAGTAGCTTGTGTATGTCATGGAGCTGTGTTCCAGTCTCTAGTTAGCTGGGAAGTTCACTTGGAAGTTTTATAAGCAAGTAATTATCTCTCAGCCTAAGCTGAATCATGAAGCTACCATGAGTGCAACATGAGAAAACCTCATTTATGCAGCCTTGCATTTCCTTGGAGGAAGTTATCCATGTGATAAATGGGATTTGGGTTATCTGAAATGCTTGGCCCGCTGCCTTGAATTTTTTCCCCCTTCAACAAAGGAATTCAATTCATACTGCAGCAGAGAGCTGATTCCAGAATTGTGAAAAAGATAATTAATTCAGATTTATTTAAACCTGTAGGAAATAGGATTGTTGACTTACCTGGGGGGAAAACACAACCTCTGGATGTGTTGACAGATTTGCATGTGTATGCACGCATGCATGATTAAACTCTATACAATATATGTGCTTGGTGGTCCTAATATGGTACACCACTGAGCTCAACCAAAGCTTACTACTACTTCCTACATATGTGCGTGTGATTCTTCTTGGCCATTCACACACAGGCTGTTTGAGCTGAAGTAAGAGAGCAATACGGTAATGTAGCAGTTGCAGATGAATGAATTTTCCCTATTTTATTCCTGGGTTGTTTTAGAATTTTGCTCCATAATTCTGCCCCTCCTGAATTTTGATTTTATGAATGTGTGTGTGTGTGTGTGTGTGTGTGTGTGTATTTATATATATATAAATGGAAATTGAGATTGTGCAGCTTGCTACTGCTTTCAGATTCTCCTTGTGTTATTACCAAACACAAGTTTATTGATGAAAGCATGATGAAAAACATTCTTAGTGTGATCATTGTGTGAGTCAATCAACATTCCTTTTGTATGGTGTTGTATTGATGCACATTTGTATTGGTAATGCATCACATTAAAAAGATACATACAGTTGCATCAAGATTGTTTTCTTGCACTGTTTTATCAATGTACACATGTCCATTAGTAATGCAGAGGAGAAAAAAAGATGTAAATGAAGTGAAGGAACTGATAGTCATGATAGACCATGCATGCGTACTGGTCTCTACAACCTGGGAGATAAAAATGTAAAAAAAGCCATGGAACTTTCCTAATGCAGCAGATCCACTTTGGAAGCAAAACAAGGAACTTTGGAGCTCTAAAACCCAAAATTCAAATGAGGGAACCGAAGGACTATCACTAGATTGCACCTACACCTACTTCCCTGGGTATCCCTAAAAGGTAAAGGTAAAGATTCCCTTGCTCGAAAGCCAGTCGAATCTGACTCTAGGGTTGCGGTGCTCATCTCCGTTTCAAAGCCAAAGAGCCAGTGCTGTCCAAAGACATTCCCGTGGTCATGTGGCCGGCATGACTAAACACCAAGGCACACAAAATGCTGTTACCTTCCCACCGAAGTGGTACCTATTTATCTACTTGCAATTTCTTGCTTTTGAACTGCTAGGTTGGCAGGAGCTGGAACTAGAGACGGGAGCTCACTCCATCATGTGGCACCCGGGTATCCCTATTCAGGACTTTGAACTTTGCCTCCTCAATTCCTTGTTAGGTAGCAGAATGTTTGAACACAAATGCAGACAGGTAGCTAATTAATGCACTGACCGATCTAGAGCTGTATTCAGACTCATGGTTTAAACCTAGTTTAGAAGTCCCATTTATGGGGAAGAAATGTTTGCAGAACCACCATTTCGACATCACAGCAAACATAGGTCTTATTCAAGACTTTCTAAACCAGGATGTCTGCAGTCCTGGCTGTACACACAAGGGGAGTTGAGAGGAATTACAGGAACTGAAAAACAAATTTGTTTGACACCTGGACTGTTTGAAATTGAGAGAAACTATTCCTAGTTTGCTGAACCTGACTCTCTTTCAGTCTTCTCAGCAATCTTTGTTGCAGTTAAGGTGTCCTTTTGTCCAACTTGGCTGTCTTCTATTTTGACTGAAGAATATTATCACTTAGGATGAACCACGGATTCATTGACAACTAAATGTATATAAAAAAGTGTTAAGATTAGCGCCAGGCAATTTCAAGAGGCTTCTGATGCTCAAAACTAGAAAATCCTGCTGTCATCTGGGCATTTCAAAAGCTTTGCAATTTGCTTTTATGTCAACTGATAGGCTACTTTTCCCTAAAACATTTTTTTAAAAAAAAATTGCAGAAGAAACTGGGGTTTCCTTTTGTATGTGTAATCTAAAAGGCAAAGAAATATTCTGTACTTCAGCATTAAGCTAGTCAAAGATGTGGAATCAGAAAGGCTTCTGAATGAAGACTGGAGAGTCCCAGGTATTCTGTATGTGATGAAGGAATATTTCTTATTTCACTTATTTTAATATTCATTCGTATTTTAGGAATGGGCTTGGGTCCCTCACATTTCAATGCTGGTTTTATAGATTTAGTTATATTATGTACCCATGCTGTATGGTTTTATGCACAAATGAATAATGTAATCATATGAATAATGTAAGTAATGTATGTATTGTATAGACTGCTGATTTATTTACTTGGATCCAGCAACGTGCAAGTGGAAGCATAACTGGACTTAACACAGTTCTGCTTGCACAGGATCTTGTACGATGCCTAACATGTTCTTCCATATATATTACTAAGAGAAAGCCCCATTGCAGAAATGAATGCAACGGAATCTAGAAAGAGAGCCTGGGCAAGTGCGGGGTCCTGGTGATGCGCCTCGGTGGGTGGGCAGGAGAATCAAGCGGGAGGCCTTGAAAGGACCCCCCACCTCGTCTGCCCGGCGAGTGGGCTAGAAAGGGGCGGGAGGGGGCTCTGGGAGCCTTCTCCTGCTTGTCTGTCTGGGCGTGCGGGCAGGAGAAGGAAGGGGGGTTGAAACGCCCCCCTCTCCCTGCCCGGTTTGCATGCCTCGGCGAGCGGGCCAGGAAGGGGCAGGAGGGGGCTCTGACTAGGAGTCTTCTCCTGCTCGTTTGTCTCGGCAAGTGGGCAGGAGAAGGAAGGAGGAGTCCTCGAAATGCCCCCCTACTCCTTTGCGAGAGGGCCAGGAAGGGGCAGGAGGGGACTCTGGGAGCCTTCTCCTGCTCGTCTCCCCAGAAGGAGGTCCTGCAGACTAACTGGGGCAGGCCACGCAGCCCAGGGGAGTGCGACGCGGCTGTCTCCCCCATCCCCAAGGCCAGTCGGTCCCCCTGGGAAGCGTCCATCCCCACTGGCAGCTCCTCGCAGACTGTGGGTGAGAGGCTGGCCGGTGGGTCTGTGGGTGGTACGGAGGCACTGACAGGCCAATGGCTGAGGGAGTGCATTTACTGAGGCACTGACAGGCCAATGGCTGAGGGAGTGCATTTTATTTGGCCACCCCAAGTCACTTTTATTAATAAGGAAGGATAGTTGTTGCACTAGATCTTGCACAAGCAGAAACACATGTGGGAGGTACAATAAGGTTGACTACGGCAGTCCTTTTTTGCATCTCTGCTTATGCAAGAACTCTAGCACAAGTGGAAATGTTATGCTTAGATCCAACCCAGCGGTTGGGTTAGTTATTTTCAGAGGGTAACCGTGTTGGTCGGCAGTAGTAAGAGCTAGATTCAGCTCCAGTAGAACCTTAGAGACCAACAGGATTTGAGGGACAGAAGCTTTCGAGAGTCAAAGTTCCCCCAGATGGAAAAATACATGCGTCTGTGCATGGGGGGGGGGGGAGGATGTTGAAGAAACAGAAGATGGTGTGCAAATGAAGAATCACAGTTTCGATTCACAAAAGAGAGAAGTGGAATCAAAACGGGGGGGTCTGAGGCAGGAACAGTGGGGGAAATTCCAAATCATGCGTAGCTATCTCTGTTTCTTTTCTTTTTCTTTTTTTTCTTGGTATTTCAAATTATCCAACAGTTTAATCATTAACACAACACTGTTGCCATTATGAGTATTAATATTACAGTTCAATGTTCTGAATTAAAGTGCAAACAGCTCAACTCTTCAGACTTAAGGTATTATCACTGCACCCAAACATACATTAGTTAGGTTCACCTTTCCTCTACGTTACTTTTGAGACTCGCTGTGGTAGGTAACTATATCATCACTGCCATACACCTGTCACATGGTTCTGAAATACAGGTCATTGCAGGGATAGTACATACGCAACACTGACCCAGCCTTTACACTACTACTTTAATAGCATAATCCCGAACTGTTGCACTTCTAAACCTACTGTTTCCAGCAGACTTAGAAGGCTGTAGCTGCTTACAGTTGAACAATGTGATCCAGGTCTTGCAGAAACAATTGTCAATAACAGGGGCAAGATTATATTATATCTCTGTTTCTGTAGACAGCAAGGACTAAGAAACACAGACGTGTGGCTCAATGGCAGGACGCTGTGAGCACTGGGCACGGAGGAAGTCAAGGATGTGGGCACAGGAGCCAATGAGATGTTCATCAAGGGCAAGGTGGTTGAATGAAGATCGAGTCCTGGCTGGTCTCTGTCTATTTGTGTTTGATAGCTGCTTGTCTAATGTGCAACTTTAAAGCTAACCTCGAGAGAACTTGCTGCAAACAGTTCCTTGAAGCTGCAATTGATATGCATTTCAATATGGAAGCTTCAAAGAAAGGCCTGATGTTTTAATTCTGTGTGACATTTGAGAAATTGTGTGGCTGAAAGTGATTTCCTCCCCCCTCCCCTCTCTACAAATACAGGGAGTGTAATATTAAAGATTTTATTCTTTTGGTGGAAGTTAATAGTACTGTTACCATGGTGCACTTATTCCTTTAATTTCATGTAAATTTAAATTTTATGATGTTTGCTTCTCCAAGATTATATAATCCCTTTTTTATTGAAAAGAATCACAATTATGCAAATGATGATATCCAAGGAGACAAGTCGCAATTAACTGTGAAAGACAGGCTGTTACCGTAAGACGTTTATTCACACCGAACAAAACAGGGCTTGCTTTAAAATAAACCTTCTCCAAAAAAGAAAGAAATCAATTTGGCACAGTCTTTTAAGGGAGACATTTCTCTCAGACAAAAGTTTGCAGTCTCGGTGTATTAATGTCATTAGTTTTTAATACCCCTGTGCTCCAATGCATTGGCCTCTTTCTTTGTTCAGTAAAATAAAATAAAACAAAACTTCCTACGCCAGTAATTATGGCTTGGATCATTCGGTTTATATTGAACCAGGACAGGCTGACTACGCATGAACTGTAGATGTATGTCAGGAGTAGTCAGGAGATCCTTTAGGGACGGCAGAACTTTCATGGGACCTGGTGAAACCTCCCCCTGCC
>NW_015170897.1:697663-698682 GCF_001447785.1 Gekko japonicus | reverse complement strand
TTTTTCTGCAGTTCCTAGACAAGTCAAACCCTGGTCTTTCCAGGCTTTCCCCACTTGGTGAAAAGTTTCTCCACTTTCCACAGACTTGTAATAGGACATCCACAGCTGATGGCACACCACGCTTTGACTAATGGTTTGTAATATTGATGGTTATTAAAATGCTTGCAAAACTGGTGTTCAACTCAAAGGACTGATTATCATGATTTAAAATGTGCAGTATTTCAGGTGGCTTTGCATCTGAGCAATCGGTGACATTCAGCGAGGCAGCTGTAGTTGTTATTGACCAATGGCAGTTGCTGTGGACCCACAATTGCAATTTACTGGCTTCTTTGGATTTATGTATGTCCCAGGGCTATCACAGGCAGGTCATCCATCATTTATAGTCAGGTATATTCTAGTGTAGGAGCTGCGGTGGCTCAAGTGGTTAAGATGCTGAACTGCAGGCTGTGGAAGGTAAGTAGTTCAGCAGTTCGAGACCCAGGGTGCCGCATGACGGAGTGAGCTTCCATCTCTAGTTCCAGCTCCTGCCAACCTAGCAGTTCGAAAGCAAGAAATTGCAAGTAGATAAATTGGTACTGCTTCAGTGGGAAGGTAACAGCGTTCTGTGCGCCTTGGTGTTTTGTCATGCCGGCTACATGACCACGGAAACGTCTTCGGACAGCGCTGGCTCTTTGGCTTTGAAACGGAGATGAGCACCGCAACCCTAGAGTCAGATTCGACTGGCTTTTGAGCAAGGGAACCTTTACCTTTACCTATATTCTAGTGTGCTCTGCTTTTGTGCCTGCACAGTCAAAAGCATTAATCATGGACAACATCCATTATATTGGTACATGCTCAGAACTTACTGGATCATACTCCAGTTTCCAGGCATCCATGTGAGAATGTGCAATCCTATTTAGAACATGCTTTGGAAGACAGGTAGGCAAAATGAGCAAGCTTCCTTTCTCTACCCCAGCAGGATCCAGACACCCAAGAAAACGACTAGTTTTGTGAGCGTTTTTGATGAGTGGTTGAGGAAA
>NW_015170897.1:696364-696477 GCF_001447785.1 Gekko japonicus | reverse complement strand
TAGTGTGTGTGACCACAGCCTGTGATAGGTTTTGAACATGATTGATAGAAATATGGAATATGCTTCTACTCCAATCCCAGTATTCAAAAGCAGATAACAACAGTGCTCTTCCT
>NW_015170897.1:696074-696204 GCF_001447785.1 Gekko japonicus | reverse complement strand
AGATAGCCCTACATACCTACAACATACCCGAAAGATGGTCGTCCAGCCTCTGCTTGAAAACGTCCAGCGAAGGAGCATCCACCACCTCCCGAGGCAGACTGTTCCACTGCTCAACCACTGTTACAGTTAG
>NW_015170897.1:663868-696012 GCF_001447785.1 Gekko japonicus | reverse complement strand
CTCCATCTTCTATATGACAGCCCTTCAAATACTTGAAGACTGCAATCATGTCCCCACTAAGCCTTCTCTTTCCCAGGCTAAACATACCCAACTCTTTCAGCCTTTCCTCATAAGACTTGGATTCCAACCCTCTCACCATCCTGGTTGCCCTCTTCTGGACACGCTTGAGCTTGTCAACATCCTTCCTAAAATGTGGTGCCCAAAACTGGACACAGTACCAGGTGAGGCCTGACCGTAGCAGAATAGAGCAGAACTACCACCTCCCATGATCTGGACACAATGCTTCTGTTAATGCATCCTAAGATTGCATTAGCTTTCTTCACAGCCACATCGCACTGCAGGCTCATGTTTAGCTTGTGATCAACCAGAACACCTAGATCCCTTTCACATGTGCTGCTGTCAAGCCAAGTCCCTCCCATTCTATAGCTATGCCTTTGTACCTAAGTGTAGGACTTTGCATTTATCTCTATTGAAATTCATTTTATTTCCACTGTTCCAGCCTATCTAGATCATTTTGAATCCTGACTCTGTCTTCTTCAGAATTAGCAATCCCACCTAGCTTTGTGTCATCTGCAAATTTGATAAGCACCCCCTCTATGTCTTCCTCCAGGTCATTTATAAAAAACATTGAACAACACCGGGCCTAGGACTGAGCCCTGTGGCACTCCACTCGAGACTTCCCTCTACGTAGACACAGAGCCATTTACGAGCACTCATTGGGTACGATTTTTCAACCAACCATGAATCCATCCATAGGTTGCACCATCCAGCCCACACTTAACCAGCTTATCCTCAAGGATATCATGAGAAACTTTGTCGAATGCTTTACTGAAATCACTTTAGGCTCCATCCAGAAGCTTGCACCCCTACTACCAAGTGGTGTGCAGTGACAACAGGACTGTGGGGAGGGGGGGGAGTAGGCTGCATGAAATACTGCTGATTTTATTGTGCTGCACTGTTTGAATATGTGAAAATTAACCTGATGAACAGTTCACTGAAAAATTTGCTTCCAATTAGTGACTGGTGAACAGACTCTGAACCAGTTCAGTTGTTGTTTGATGAACCATGATTTTATGCTGCTACAAGAGTTGTTTTAATGTATAAGATATTCATATCACCAACTTGTGTTATTTATACATATAATGTTTACTGCTGGTTTATTGGCATATGAAGTTTATTTTTCAGTGCACGCTAACAAAAATGGATCAAAACATAATCACCGAGTCATTTTTACACAAGAAAGAAACAAAACCTAACTGGTAATTTTTAGTTCAAACCTACATGGAATGAGAACTTTTTTAAAAAAAATAATGCACCATATTCATCTTCTGCTAAATAAATCCACATTTATGGGGTCAGTTTTTATGACTGAAAATCAGAGTTGCTTAGCTTGAGGGAAGTTGATGGGTTCTATTAATGAAAATTCAATGAGTATATTAAACAAACTGATGCTGTCTCATTTTAGAGAATTGAAGTAACTAGGTTGTAGTGGATCAGATCTTTAATTATACTAGGCATTAAAGATGTATAAATGACAGTCTTTTAACCCTGTGCCTTATTGCTAGCCCAATTGATACAGGGAAATGTTAAGTTATGGCATCTATGAGTATCAGCAGAGATAAGAGATTATGATTGTAGCACTGAGGATTATTGAAGATTTTATTGTTTCATGAAGACCATAACATTTTCCAGTACAGTAGTTATCTTGCTGACGCGTGTACTATAAACGTCACATCATACATAGCATTAATACAGAGCTCTTATCTGAGATGCCTGCATTCGTATAAAGGGGACTGTTCATTCTTCATTCTTCTGGTTTTACTGTCACAGAAAGACCTCTTGATGATACATATTCATAAGAATCAATATATCCAACTGTCAGCATGACCAAATCTGTGGAGTCTTAAATCCAGAGATTGGGGCCATGGAGAGATAAGACAGAGAGATAAGCCCAAAAGTTTGCAGAAAAATCTAAAAAATAAAGGGGGGGAACGCAAATGATAGCATTAATAATGTAGCAATAAAAATGTAGCATTAAGAAAGGAATGCCTTCAGTGGCCATTGCTAGGTAACTGTAACAGTGTTTTCAATTATCCACCCATGGTTCCTGGCAGCAAAAGGCACAGGAAGGGGGGAGCACCCTTTCTGGGACTATTTTGGCTTTTGAGGGAGAACTCACCAGAGCCAGGTCTGGCAGCTATCACTGGGCAACATGATTTCACCTGACTTCCATTACTCATCTAGGCCTGTCTGCTTGCTACTGTTCAACAGCAGCCACCTCACAAAAACCAGTGTGGTATAGTTGTAGACCTTCAGACTGTGATTTGGGAGAATCCCCATTCTTTCATGGAAGTTCACTGGGTGACCATGGGCTAGTCACACACTCTCAACCTAACCTACCTCACAGGGTTGTTATTATGGTAAAATGGAGAAGAATGACAAAAGCTGCTTTGGGTCTCTGTTGTGGAAAAAGGCAGGGTATAAATAAAGTAAATAAATATTAGTATATATGAAGATGGGGGCAGATGAAAGCTAGCAGGGTGTGAGGAGAGAAAGAATCAGGGAAAAATTAAGATATGGGGGCTGCCAGGAGGAGGAGGAAAGGAGGAAATAGTGTGGGGAGGGGGATACAAGGAAAAATGAGTTGCCCACCAACAAGTTCTTGTGAGTTTCCTACTGAGCCTAGCTCAGCACCCAACACTTCAATTGAGTCCAGCCTAGAGAGGGGGATACAAGGAAAAATGAGTTGCCCTGCACAAGTTCTTGTGAGTTCCCTACCACACAACTGAGCCCAGCTCAGCACCCAAAACTTCAACTGAGTCCAGCCTAGGTGTACTGCTGTAATGCTGTAACTGCCGGGAATTTTTTGCAGGGAGAGACTGCCAGGAGAGAAGGTAGGAGAGCTTAAGGTGGCGGGGGGGGGGTGGGAAATAAAGGTGGTTATCTGGTAGTTGGGAAAGAGAGAAGGGAGCAGGAAAAGAGAAAGCAGGAAAAGCAAAAAGGTTATTGGGGCTTTCAGGGAGTGGAAAGAGGAAATAGTGGGGAAGGGAACATGAGATAACCTCCACTAATCCTTGCAGGTCCCCCACTTGCACATATTCAATACCGCAACCAGATTTGCAGTTTTAGAGTACTGGGTTTTTTTAAAAAAAACAACACCCTGGGGTATGGAGGCCAGGACACTGAAGAAGATGCAGCTACAAGTGGAAAGAAGGGTCATAATTCATTTGCAGGTCCCACATGTGAAATACATGTGCTTGAGATCTGCACAGGGGCCAATGGTTTTAGGCTGTGATTGTGCAATTTGTGCCATGCAGACAGTAGAAATGTGCAGAGGTGTAGAGGAATTACAGGATTTTGTTGAGGGCATTTATGTGATCATATTTTACAGTACTGAGCCATATGTGATTACCTAAGGTCAACATAGGAGTCCCATACTTGTGTCATCCTGACCACTGTAATCCATGAAATTGTTACCTCCGGGCTAGATTACTGTAACTCACTCTACATGGGTCTACCCTTGAAACTGACCTAAAAACTCCAACTGGTACAGAATGCAGTGGCACGGGTGCTTATAGGGACACCACACACTGCACACATCCATCCCGTGCTGTGTGAGCTGCACTGGCTTCTAGTAGAGTACCAGATCAGGTTCAAGGTTCTGGTATTGACCTTCAAGGCCCTAAACAGTTCAGGACCACCTCTCCTGGTATACTCCCACAAGAGCATTATGCTCTGTAGATAAAAATCTATTGGCGGTCCTCGGCTTGAGAGACACCCAGCTGTCCTCAACCAGGGCCAGGGCTTTGTCTGCCCTGGCTCCAACCTGGTGGAACTCTCTGCCAAAATAAATAAAATAAAAATCTATGCCCAGTGGGACCTGTTACAGTTCTGCGGGGCTTGCAAGGCAGAGATGTTCCCCTAGGTGTTTGGTTGAGGACAGCTATGGTTCATACTGGCACTTCCACCCACCCCTCCCCTTCCCTCCCATGGGATAGTGGTGTTACTGGTTTCTCGTGTGCCATCTCCAGTTTCTTTCTGTTTGTTACTGGTTTTAATCTGTTCTTAATCGATGTATTATGACTACGTAGTACACCACTCTGAGCCCAGCTTGCCAGGGGAGGGTGGGTGAAAAATGAAATCAATCAATCCATAAACTTGAGACTTTTCCTCATCTCACATGGTTTTTGTCCATGCAGGTCTTATGGCTCCCAGCATAGTCCTTCTGGTGGTCAAAGGGGACCCCCCCCCCTTCTTTTTTATTCAGAAGAAAAGATGGTTGGATCTAACTGAATATGTTCTTCGACACAATTGTTGATCACTACCTGGAAAATAGGTTGTTTGAAAATGACCCCTTCCCCCCAAAAAGAAGAATAATCCCCCAATCCCATCTTCTAACAGGCTATTTTAAAGCTGCAGCTAGTTTAGGAAAGGCTGCAGCTTCCATGGCTCATTGAATAAATGTATCTCCATGATTGGAGATATTTCAATCAGAAAGAAAAATAGTTAAGTATCAGGCTAGACAACAGAGGCTTAGTCTGTCCAGAAGGCGATGATGGGAAAAGTCACCATATGAAATGGAGAACAGCTCAGTCTCACTGGGGTTGAAATGGCTTATTTATTTTTAGAAAATTCGGTTTTGGTTTGCAACACAAGTTTTCTAATTAAGAGTATCCCCCTCCCCCCGAGAGCCTTTTTCATTTAATTTTTATATGTGGGCTACTTCTCAAAAGGAAGTCTTTCCATTTCTCTCTGTTCTGTGTCAGGATTGAGTCTGTTTGAATCACTTAAATCCCCAGTGTCCTCTTCGCTCCTCATCTAAATTATCCCCATGGTACACCAGGGGCCTCAGGGGGATGAAATGGGAACTTAGACAACTGGAGCGAGTGTGGCAGTATGCTCAAGATGAAGCTGCAAGAATATCTTATAGGACATTTATGAAATCCTATGAGGTGGCTGTGAAGGCTGCAAAAAAGGAATTTTACACAGCCTCCATTGCATCCGCTAGCTCTTGCCCGGCACAATTGTTGAGGATAATTACATCTTTAACTTCTCTCACTGAGAGAACTCAAAATATTAGTAATTTGTCCATTAGCAGTGAGGCCTTTGTGAGCATTTTTGTGGATCAAGTCTTGTCACTCCACCATGACCTCCCGACCAACCTTGATAAAGTAGGTGAACTGGAGGCTCCTTCGCCATCTCTTGATTCAGTATTTGAGAGCTTCAGCCAACTTTCCCGGGACGATGTTGAAAGGATTCTGGGTGCTGTTAGGCCAACCCATGTCCCTCGTGGCTGGTGAAAATCGCCAGTGAGGAAATATGGATAATATCAATCTGTCCCTAGAGGGATTGAAACAGGCCACAGTAATACCACTCTTAAAGAAGCCATCCCTAGATCCTGTGGATCCTGCCAATTACTACCCTGTTTCAAATCTTTCATTTCTGGGCAAGGAAATTGAGAGAGCAGTGGCAGAACAGCACCAGAATTTCTTGGAAGACACATCACACTGGACCCATTTCAGTCTGGCTTCTGCTCCAGCCATGGGACAGAGATTATTTTGTTTGACCTCACAGACAATCTCTGCAAACAGCTGGATCAAGGCGAGTCGGTGCTGCTGCTATTGCTCAACCTTACAGCAGTGTTTGATATGGTCAATCATGACTTATTGACCCACAGCCTCACCGACACAGGAGTTTGTGGGGTAGTCTTGAAGTAGCTTACCTCTTTTCTCCAAGGTTGGGGATAGAGGGTGGCTCTAGAAGAGAGTGTCAACCCAGCATCCCTTGGTATGTGGAGTCCCTCAGGGGGCAATCCTCTCTCCAGTGTTGCTTAACATCTACTTGTGCCCCCTCACCCAACTGGTGCAGAATTTTGGACTGGGATGCCACCAGTATGTTCCTGGCTGAAGCTGGCTCAGGGCGGCTTACATAAAACCAGGTAATTACATTAAAAACAAAAGTTGCCCCCCCACCCAGCTGGTGTGGAGGTTCAGGCTGGAATGTCACCGGTACGCTGATGACACCCAGCTATATCTGTTGATGGGTGGGTGACCAGGTTCCACCCCAATGAATTTGGATGAGGGATTCAAGGCTGTGGTGGGATGCTTGAAACAGAGCCGTCTGAAACTGAATCCTGCTAAGACAGAGTTTCTGTGGTTAGGTGGGGGACATTCAGGTTTCAGGTTCCAACTTCCAGCTCTTGATGCTGTGCCCCTAATACCAGCACTGATTGTCAAGAGCCTGGGTGTGGTTCTATATAGGCACTGACTGTCAAGAGTAGGGGTGTGCAAAAATAAAAATAAAAAATGGGCCCGATTTGGATTTGGATCAATTTCAGCTGGCTGAAAGACTCCGCATGTCAAATTTGGCAATTTGGGAGTCTTTCGGCCAGCCAAATGTCAATTTCAGCCCCATTGTATCCTAGTTCTTGAAACTTGGTGGGTATTTGGGGGAGAGGCTCCAGCAACTACCCTGCAAGTTTGGAGCCTCTCCCTCAAACCTCCTCCCCTCCAGCCCCCAGAATATGGCCTATGTTTTCACCATTGACTTCAATGGCCCGTAGGATATAATGGGGCCGAATTGCCGCCGAAATTCGGTGGCAATTCCGCAGCAAGCTGATTCAGATTGGAGAATTTGAATCGGCCTGCAGCAGCCCCAAAGGCTGCTTGACATATCCCTAGTCAAGAGCCTGGGTGTGGTTCTGGGCACCTCCCTATCAATGGAAGGCCAGATCATTAATGTTGCCAAACTGACATTTTTCCAGCTATGGCAAGTGAGGCAACTGGCTCCCTTCCTGTTTTCCCCTGATCTAGCCACAGGATTCATGCAATGGTCATCTCCAGATTGGACTACTATAATTCGCTGTATGCAGGGCTACCCTTGAGACTGACCCAGAAACTACATCTGGTCCAGAATGCAGCAGCCCAGGTCCTTATTGGAATCCCACAAACAGCAGGTAGTCAACCTGTGCTGCACCAGCTGCACTCATTTTAGGGGGAATACTGGGTCTCGGACCCATGTATCTTCAGGACCACTTCTCCTGGTATACCCCCTAAAAAGCGTTATTCTCTGCAGAGAAGAACTTACTGGTGATCCCCAGCCCAAAAGACATCTGGTGGTCATCAACCAGAGCCTGGGCCTCTTTTGGCCCTGGCTCCAACCGGTGGAACTCTCTGCCGAATAACATCTGCACCCTGCAGTTCTGCAGGGCCTGTAAGGCAGAGATGTTCTGCCAGGCTTTTGGTTGAATACAAAACTAACTGGGAAGGGAAAGTATAAATCTACAAATGCAATGGTAAAAGTCTCCCCCCCAAAAAAATTTTAAGACATGTTATAATGCTCATAGAAATATATTAAGTATACTGAATACATAAACACATACAACACTTCAAGAAAAAGTAATGTACATCATAAAGTCTTGCAAACCACAGAATGGCAATTCTTGAAAGAAACACCTAAATAGTGCACAAGCACAAGCCCTCCAAGGGGCAGTTACAGTCCATAGAAAAAATAGTGCCCAGTATACCCTGACGGTATCATATGTGATATTCAGACCATTTCGAAGAAAATCTTTCATCAAAGAGTTTAATAAGTCCAAGTAGGTACAATGACCATGCACAAATCAAAATCCTATTTTGTATTAAGCAGAGTCCAAAGCCTCTTAAACAAGTTCACAACCCAGTGGCAAAACAACTTAATACGAAATAGAATTTTGACTTGTGCATGGTCTGATTTCCACTGGTCTGAGGGGGCTTGGATGCCCTGCCTGCCCAGCTGTCGTGAGGCTACTTCAGGGAGCCCTTGTGATGTTGGGTGTCTGCCCTTCTGTTGTGACTGGCATCACATTGATTTCCACTGATCTGGTGGGGCTGGAGTGCTCTGCCCACCAAGCTGTCGTGGGATAACTTTGGGGAGTCCCTGTTGGAAATCTCTTGTCATGTCTGCATTTCTGTTATTGCATCACTTAAAATGGAAAACTCTGATTTCCACTGGTCTGGTAGTGCTGAGGAGCTCACCAAGCTGTTGTGGGGTAACTTTGGGGGAGCCTCTTGTCATGTCTGCCTTTCTGTCCTTAAGAACCTGCCTTTGGAGACTTGGGGGGGGGTTGAGCATAGTGGGGATGCTTGCCTTGCTTCTAGTGTCTAGCTGGAGGGAGGTCTGCCCAGGTGAAGCATCCCTGTGAGTTCAGTGTCACTGGCTTGTTCTTGAACCATTCCATAGCATCCTGTAACTGCAGCTGTCTTTTCCTGAGAGAGCCCTGGGGAAACCTTTTTGGAGGATCCACAGCTGGGACACCAGAAATGTAATCCACCTCCAATTTGGAGAGATTGTAGAGGAGCAGGCAACAGGGTGAAGTTCCCTGTGTGTTTCATATGTGAAGCTTGCAGTGGGCCCTGTCTATACTCTTTTGACCCTGTGCCTGACATTTCCCCAAACAGAACTTCCCTGGCTTGACTTTAGTCCTGATGGGTTTGCAGTGCCACAGCGGCACTAATTCGGCTGGGCACATTGCATTGGTTCTGCTGGGCTTGCAAAAATGCCCCCCCCCTTCAGTTTTCAGTATGAAAATGGAAAGCTTGATGTGCCCTTCATATACAACTGGATTTACTAGTGAGGAAATATGGAAAGCACTGCTATTTACCAGATTTAGTACAGAATTATGACATGTGATTGCATTGGACCAAGGGTGCAGGATCCAGATCTCCATTGGTGGAATTTGGTCTAATCCAGCATGGATCTCCTTATGGTCTGACAAATAATGAAAGGGGGGGAAAGTATATTTTGTTTCTCAACTGATGATGTAGACCATATTTATGGTTGTAAGCATGCTACACCCCTTCCATCAGAGCCTCGGATTCCAATAAAATGCAATAATCTATTCCCTTCCCATGCTTGGAATTTGCCCATTGGAGTGACCTATACTGATGTACCCTGAGAAATACCAACTTGCCAAATTCTCAAATCTCTTTCCCCCCCCCCCCCCCCCGGATAATATAGTTTCAAAGAGGATAAGGGGAAAGTTAAGTAAAGTGTTGTCCATTGAAGTATGATGAAATTAAAGTTTGTACTAGGCAGAGAGTGAAGAAGTCAGGGCACAAGAGGATAAGAAGGGCAGGGTTTGAAAAACTGAACATTTTTTTGAAGTCTAAAGGAATTTTGATTGAATTATTAGCCTGAGGGGAAATGGGGGATAAAAGGCCAGGCAAGTACAGAAGAAGAGATAGAAGGATTCTTACAGTTATTAGACTGAAGAATAATCAGACTTTAATGTGGGATGTACAAGGAGGTCATTGCAGCCCAGGGGGAACTGGACACAGTTCCTTCCAAGTCCTGCTCGGCAGGTTTTACAAGACCAAAGCTTACCATGCAACCTACTTTGGGCTAGCCTCGTTAAATAAGCTATTTTGATGGTCCTGATGGCTGCCCTTGGTCTGCACTCCATGTGCTCTGCGTAAAAGCGTCAGTGCCTCATGATGTTTGCAATGCAAGGTGAGTGAGTGAATGAGTATTGTCATGCCCTCAGGAGTCTTGTCTGGCTCTGATGTGGCATCTGGGAACCAGCATATTGGTTAGGGTGTTGGACTAGGAAATGTGTGTTCTTTGATCAGTCGCACAATCTCAGTCTACCCTACCTCATACGGTTCTTGTAAGGATAAAATGGAGGGGAGGCGAATAATGTAAGTTGCTTTGGGTCCCCATTAGGGCAAAAGCTGGAGAATAAAGGAACTACACCGACTTCGTGTAAGTGGCTAAGAGTCGCAGACTCTAATTTGGTGAACCGGGTTTGATTCTCCACTCCTCTTCCACAGGAAGCCAGCCAGGTGACCTTAGGTCAGTCACAGTTCTCTCAGAAGTCTCTCAGACCCACCTACCACACAGGGCCTCTGTGGTGAGGAGAGGAAGGGAAGGTGATTGTAAGCCACTCCAAGACTCCTTCAGGTCGTGAAGAGTGGGGTATAAAACCAACTCCTCCTCCTCCAAAGTAAATAAAGAAAAGTTCACATTCCCCTATCCAGTGTTTCTGTTGCTGCTGTCTAGCTAGCTGGACAGAAGGAAGGAAAGCTCTCCCTCCCTGCCTTTTTCCCCAGGCAACTCACCCAAAATCAGTTTATTTACATTCTGTCTTTCCCCCTGAAACTTAAGTTGGATTACACAATTCAAAATGGCCATCAGAGTGGTAGAGTTATGGTCAAAAACATAATAAAAGAGGATTACAGATTGGAGTAGCGCACTAAACAGTATGCTTCTGGCAATAAAATAGTATAATGTGTACAACAAACAATGAAACAAAACCGGATTACAGAGTTGGAAAACAGTGCAATGGTAGTGTATGCAATGAACCGAGCAATGAATCTCACCTAATCTTCACAGACATTAATTATGACTCTATTCACTTTATAGACAGGGCCTCTATGACTGCACCCTGCCTCCAGACCTAGAAACAAGGGACTTAGATTTCACTTCCTATGAACTTTTCTCTCTTTTTAAGCATGCTTTATTTGTTTACAATTGAGGCTTTGGGGACCTTTAGTCTTCTAGTCCTCAATGAAGGCAATGCTTGGACTTGGGGTGCCAGCATTCACTTGGCCTATTATGAGGGGATTATATGATTGAAGGAACCACACAGTAGGCTCAATGAAACAGGTTTATTTCAGTGGTACTAGTGGCTTGGCTGTTTCTTTGTTTTCCTTTTTTCCAGCCCTCTCAGTATTACAGTAACAGAGTTACTGGTGAGCTGGAGCCTGAGAAAGCGTAACGGTTACAAAGCAGGTTTCTTGTTTGACTGATTCAGACTTACAACCTGGAACAGAAAGGCTTTTAACTTCTAACTGTTTTTGACAGGAACAGCACCCAAACCTTTATAACACAGAACAGATAGGCTTCCCCTTTTTTAACTGCTTCTGCAAGGAACAGCATCCAAACCCTACCTATGTTCAAAATACCTCAAGTCCCTAATGGATTCACTGCCTAACCAGAAGGCCTCCTAACCCTTCTCCCACCAAAACCCACCACCACCCAACTCTGTTAGCTGGCTACCAGTTAAACTGTCAAAGTCCTCCCTTTTCTTTTCAACATTTCAGTCAACTGTTTGAAAGTGATTGGCTGGGGCTCCTGGAGGGCAGGACTTGAAAGTCTCCATCATAGAATCATAGAATGTTAGAGTTGGAAGGGATCTTGCAGGTCATCTAGTCCAACCCCCTGCACTCTGCAGGAGCATAGCGGAAAGATAGCCCTACAACATACCCAAAAGATGGTCATCCAGTCTCCACTCGAAAACGTCCAGCAAAGGAGCATCCACCACCTCCCAAGGCAGTCTGTTCCACTGCTCAACCACTCTCCTGATATTTAGCCCATATCGACTCCCTTATAATTTCCACCCATTAGATCACATCTCCTGAACCACCCATTAGATCACATTAAAACACATCTCCTAAACAATAAACATGTGAGAGCTTCCCTAACCACAACAGGCAGACCATTCTTCCTACAACATACCCAACATACCCAACATACTTCCAGGTGGGAGCCCACAACAAAGAATGGTCAGGTTGCTGTCACTTCTGAAGACTTTGCTCAAATGAATATAGCTGTTGCAATGGAGCACACTGAGAGAGATGGTCCTGCAGATATGTGGCTCTTAGTCCATTGAAGGCTTTGTGAGTAATGACCAGTACCTTGGAATGAATCTGGTAACAACTGGTAACCAATAGAGTGACTGCAGAATGGGTGTGATATGCATACTCCCTCTGGCTTCCCATAGCATTCTGTGGCATTCTGTACCAGCTGGAGCTTCCAAGGTGATTTTAAGGGCAAACCCATACTCAGCATGTTAGACTAGGCTAGCCTGTGGGTTACTGTGTCATGGATCCATGTGGCCAGATAGGGCAGGTTGAGGTAAGGATCTATCTTCCAGGCTCAATGAGGATGGAAGAAAGCATTTGTCTACAGCTGAATTAAGCATCCTGGGAAATGTATTTCCCAGTGTCCACTGTGGCCCTCAGGTGCTGGTGGATGAAGTGAGGTGCTGAGAAGGAGAAAGAAGAAGGAAGATGGATATGAGTAATAGTAGAATGAGCAAGATGTGTTCCTGAATGTCTTCTGCACTGCACAGTCTCCTCAAGAGGGGGATACTCTCTGTGCACCCAAGCCACATTTAACTATTTTAAAACTCCTATTCCTCCAAGGAGCTCTGGGAAACTTACCTGTTTTCCTCCTCTCCCATTTTAACCTCACAAAACTCTCTGAAATAGGTGAGCTTGTGAGGAAGTGACTGTCCCCAAGTTACCTAGCACCAGCACTTTTGTGTGTGTGTGGGGGGCAGAGGTTGGAGTACATGGTTAGAATTCAACATTGTTCTAAAAAAGTAGTTCTTTACAATTCTCTGTAGGAAGTTTTGAGCCTCTATATATTAGAAAGTGAAAGGTTTACACAAGGGCTGAGGCTGTTTCCTGAAAAGTACTGAGACTTACTTAGTGAATTCAGCTCTCATACTTTATTCGGAGAAGAACAAGACAAAGTAGCCGGCTCGCGGGCCGGCTTATATGCCCCAAGGAAAACACCCCCCCACACCTGTGAATGGTCTATTTACACTGATTAGATTATTCCTGGGGAGCCTAGGTTCCCGATTGGCTGGGAACTAGGATCCAAACGTCTATTGTGTTTGGGAGCAAAGCTCAGGTACCTCACCTGACCGCATGTGGAACGGGCCGAAACTGGATTGAGCACATGGCTAGGTCAGAACACAACATTCCGGCCTGTGTTGAGCCTAGCCATTGGCAATGAAGCCAGCTTCCGTCTGCCTAGCCCCACCTCTGCCTGTCTTCAGCCTGGAATCTGTTGGTCGCTCAAGTGTGTGATGAAATGCTGGAGACTGGTGTTGTATATATAAATATATGCAGCTTCAGGCTTAGTTCAGGCTTTTCTTGAAATCCTCTGCATTCCTCCTGGTTTTTCCAGTACAAATACTGAACTTAAGTTGCTGTCAGCTTTCCAGGGAAACTGTCATCCTAGAGTTTAAAGTGAAAAGTATTGAGTTCATGAGCATTTACCAGGGAGAATAAAATGGGCTTATTTATCAAAGTCCATGTCCTTGGTGAAGGGCTTACTTTCTGCATCTCTCATAAACACACTCGCTGTGCATGTAGGGTGATAAATATGCATCGAGCACTTCTCTTTCCCGCCTCTACTTAATTGCATGCACATGGCTCAGTATAATCTTTTTTTCCCTCCAGAAGTGTGCAAAAATGTTTATTGTAATAGCACATAATGGAAGACATGATATCTCTACACACAAAAATGATGCACTACTTGATTACTGTAAGCTGACTTCCATGCCAGGCAGGTGTAACTATATCTCCCTTGAATTATATTATACAGTAGTAGGAGGAAATATTCTCTGGATGGCAGCAAGAAAGAAATAGAAAACTGCAACCATTCATACCCAAGTTGTGTTAAATTAAGATCTAAAGCCTGTTCAGGAGTGAACTGCTGCAGTGTGTGTGTGTGTGGGGGGGGACTTAACTTTTGCAAGGGCCAAACTAGACATTATGGCATCCATAGATCGATCCCATGAATGCTGAACTTGGGCCATGCCCAAGTTTGCCTGCTTCCAGCCTGTGCTGAGCCTAGCCATTGTCAATGAAGATGATTTCTGTTGGAAATATGTGTGTGTTGCAAGGTCTAATTCAGTCATTATAGGGTTAATCTGTTTACCTTGTGTGCTGCTGTTTAGACTGACCTGGAAGGGAAACCTGGCTCAGAGGCAATGGGAACAAAGCCTGGGAAATCTAAGTCTGTTTACTCATAAGCAATGTTCCCTCTAAGCTGTGGAGTCTTATGAGTAAAAATTCTACGTTGTGAGCTACTGGCATTAATGTTGTGAGCGAACAAGTTGGCTACTGCATAAATTAGTTTGCTCTGGAGGCATCCTTCCTGAGCTAAGTAAAAAAATGTGTGAGCTGGAGGCTAAAAAACTGTGAGCTAGCTCATACTAACTCAGCTTAGAGGGAACACTGCTCATAATCATTGGTTAATGTATTCAGGTAATTTCCTTCTGGGGTCAAGAAGAAGAATAATCTCTATTACAGTTGTTGTTGTGAGACCGTGTGGTCGGTCTGTTCTGTAGCTCTACAGATTTAGCCTTAGGTCTTCTATTTTGTAGCTTTTCCTGTGTACCCTTCCCTTAGAAATAAAGATTTTTATACAGAAAGAAATGCCTCCTCTCCAGCAAAGCAAAGATCCATTGCAAACTCTGAATATCTAAGTATTTTGCCAATTTCCCCAACAATTTAAAGAGCTGAACTTGAGCCATGCAAAATGTTGCAAGGGTTCGATCCTGAGCAGGCCAGCAATGTGGACGGAGCAGGCACTCCTCACACATACCTTTTTAAGTGTTGAAACACCCTACATGGCAATTTTAAATGGCCGAAGCTCAGCTCTAAAATGTCCAGCCTGTGGATGCTGTAGTGTCTAATTTGGCCCCTTATTTCTAGGGATGATTTTGAATTGCTTGTCCCTGCTGGTTCTACCCCCTTGGGTGAATTAGATCTGTGATTCTTTATTTTTCTCTCTCTCTCAGAGAACATATCATTCAAACCTATTTGTGGGAAAACTAATGTATTCAATGGTAAACATTGTAGAACTAAATACTACATCTTGCATTAAAATTACTAAATCACACATGACTGATAATCTCTGAATCAATTGGATCAGCAGCACAAACTGGAAGACCAAAAAAACTCTTGACTTTGCACCTTTGGAGGTCAATGTAGGTCGATGTTTAGCCCCAGATGCTTCACTAGTCCTGCTCAAAGATGCTCACCTGGTCTGCAGGCCCTCTTCAAGTTTTCCTGTGCTTTGGCAAGAAATATTGCTTTTTAACTTATTTGAGAAGCAGACCCAGGCTCTTTTAAGCCCACCTAATGCTCACTTGGCACCAGCCATCCTACATGAGGCTTTTGTGGCCAACTGGTACTTCTTCTTTTTGTGTGTGTGAGTATTTTGTGTGCATGTGTATGCTTGGAAATTATGGTTGACATCTGGCGACCCCAAGTGGGGCTCAGGCATTTCAGAGAGGTGGCTTATTACTGCCTACCTCTGTCTCTCAGCCCTGGTATTCCTTGGCGGTCTCCCTTCCAAGCGCTTACCAGGGTTGGCCCCGCTTTGCTTCCAAGATCTGGCTTGCCTGGGCTATCCAGGTCAGGGCTCCAACTGGTGGTTCTTGATACTTGTGTCCTTCCCTTGTGGCTTTATGCAGTGCCACCTTCAATAAAAACATATGAACCCTTGCATAACCAATGTGCACTCTCACATCAGGGATATGGGAAGGGGATGCATATGAATTGAAAGTGGGAGCTAACTGCAGAAGCATAAGGGGTTGGTGTTCTGCCAGAGGCCATTTTCTTGTCTGAGGCAAGGGCTCTTTCCACTGGAGTTAGGTAGTCAAAGAATGCTCAGCAAGGCAAGGTACTGTGGTAATGGAAATACTTCCATTGCAAAACATAAACAACAATGTAAAGATCCTCACAGCTTTTCAGCTGCCGGGGTGTGTGTGTGTGTGCAGTTGGTTTCTAAGCAGCAACCATTTCCCAGCAGCCCCAATGAAACCCAACTGCTGCTGTTTCCTTGTTTTTATAGTCTGCCTAGGTACTGCATCCTACCATAAGCATCACCTGGCAGGCAGGCTGAGTCAAGCATCACCTGTTATCCCCTTAATAGGAAGGGAACTGATTCTGCAGCTACTTGGATACCTTAAGTGCTACTGTGCCATATTCAAGAGCTGATTTTCCCTTTCACGCACACTGTTTTTAAGGTGAGGTCCAGCTCGCATGTGAAACATCAGTGGGTTTCTTTTAACCCAACTTGCATTTCCCATATTGTAATGTATTCAATAGCTGCCATTGAATGCATAACGATATGTGAACTACATAATTGACTTGCCATGTAAAGCTTCGTCCTGGGCTAGGATCCAAATCCATCCAATCACATTGCTAGCCCAGGAAGAATCAACCAATCACTGGTCAGCAAGCTCCCTGAGCGGGATCATCCATGATTGGTCCTTATGTATACAACCTTATTGGTTGATAATTGTATAGTAGGCGTGGCTACATTAGCCAGGAGAGTTTAAAAAGGGAACAGCTTTAATGCAAGAGCTGTTCTGGCTATCAGATGTTGGTCCGTGTTCGAGTTGTGTTCGAGTTGCTGAATAAAGCTGATCTTTTGCTGAATCACTCTCCGACTACTTTGTTAAGCAAGCGACTTAACACATATTGGCTAAGCAGACTCCAGCTGGACAGGAGCTGAGTCTAATCTTGGTAACTTTTGTACGTGAACAGTGGCAGAGAAGACCAGACAGATCGTGGGGCAGAGAATCCTGGAATACAATCTGGGGCAGGGTCCTCCAAGGCCCCTGCTGTGTCCCCTGGTCTCTATATGTCTATTGCAGCTCCAACCTACCCTCAGGAGGGAGTTATTTTTTCCCCTCCTGAAAACAAACCCGTTTCCCTCATCTGCTTCTCTCTCTTTCTCGCCAGCCATGGCGGAGTAATCTGTGGTGTCAGAAAGAGAAGGTATGAGACGGATAACTCCGGAGCAACATCAGAAAACAAACAAGGGAAGGATCTGGTGCTCTTGTTTATTACCTGCCAACTTCTTTTCCTCTGTCACACCACATTTGTCCTTTAATAAAGAAAGCCATTCTGGCGACACAACAGCTACTCTTTCAACGTGCTAGAAAACAAAGCTATTGCCATTGTTCATCCTTGTAAGAGGGGAGGGGGGGAAATAATATGGAAGTAGGCCGTGATTGGTCCTTATGTATACAACCTTATTGGTTGATAATTGTATAGTAGGCGTGGCTACATTAGCCGGGAGAGTTTAAAAAGGGAACAGCTTTAATGCAAGAGCTGTTCTGGCTATCAGATGTTGATCCGTGTTCGAGTTGTGTTCGAGTTGCTGAATAAAGCTGATCTTTTGCTGAATCACTCCCCGACTACTTTGTTAAGCAAGTGACTTAACACATATTGGCTAAGCAGACTCCAGTTGGACAGGAGCTGAGTCTAATTTTGGTAACTTTTGTGCGTGAACACTGGCAGAGAAGACCAGACAGATTGTGGGACAGAGAATCCTGGAATACAATCTGGGGCAGGCTCCCCCAAGGCCCCTGCTGTGTTCCCTGGTCTCTATAACTCTATTGCAGCTCCAACCTGCCCTCAGGAGGAAGTTATTTTTTCCCCCTCCTGAAAACAAACCCATTTCCCTCATCTGCTTCTCTCTCTTTCTCGCCAGCTATGGCGGAGTAATCTGTGGTGTCAGAAAGAGAAGGTATGAGAAGGATAACTCTGCAGCAACATCAGAAAACAAACCAGGGAAGGATCCGGTGCTCTTGTTTATTACCTGCCAACTTCTTTTCCTCTGTCACACCACATTTGTCCTTTAATAAAGAAAGCCATTCTGGTGACACAACAGCTACTCTTTCATCGTGCTAGAAAACAAAGCTATTGCCATTGTTCATCCTTGTAAGAGGGGAGGGGGGGAAATAATATGGAAGTAGGGATGCAGTCACCCTCTTCCTATGAAGGGGCAATTTATTTTGAATGGGTTATTGTTGCAATGACAATGCACACATTTATCCTCCTCTCCTCGCTTGCTCTCAGGTGCCAGGCCTGCCTCTCTAAGACTTTTGATATCCAGTCCAATTACGCTGCATTTGTTCCTCCGGGGCCTTGCTTTCTCCCACAAGAGTGTTTTAGAAGTTTGGATAAAGTGTTATCCTTCTTGCCGCCCTTAGGAATATCCATCCCGTGTGGATGGCTTTGTCGAAGACAGCCACGTTGCATAGCAAAAACCTCTCATGTTTGACAGGAATACATCCACTGACCTTCAATTAGGCTGCAGGTTAAGACAATACGGGGAAAATCAATTGCTCATTTTCTCCCTTTTGCTCTTGATTTTGATGTTTGCCGAGATAAAGGATGACAGTGTTAAAGGCGGGATTCTCCAAAGAACATATACTTGATGTTACCAGAGGCTCAAGGGGTCGTGCTTCGGCCTAATCGCCACAAAGCTCCTTGACTCAGTTCTGTCAATAAAAATCAACCTCAGCTCTGGACAACAGTTGCTATTCCTCTTATGGCCTCCCATATCTCTTTATCTGTCTCCACACTTCTTATCCCCTCCCTTCCAGAACATTTTTTCCCCCCTGGGGGGGAAATAACAGCATATGACACTGAAACATGTTGTTTAATTTTATCGTGGCTTGGCAGGTGTCTCAGCTGACATTGCTTCCGCGCGACAGAAAAGAGAAGGACTTTCGACCTCTGTCAGAAAACAGTGAAGGGGAGATGTCATTTACAGCAACAAAAGCTTTTGGGAAGAAAGATAATTAACAAATGTCTATCAGTTTGGTAATCTTGGAGGGGAGGGACGAATCAGGGCCAAGCACACAGTGGGCTTTGCTCTTATCACGGTTATTACTTTTTTCTTTAGTTTGGCAAATGTAAGTTTATCCCTCCATTTAATGCTGAAGACAAACCTCCATCCCCACTTGCATTACAGCTTCACAACTCAATCCGATAAACCCAGCATAGCTGCAGTACATCTATCAGTGGCTTCACTACTGTAGGCAAGGCCATGTTTGTTTACAGGCTTTAACAAGCCCTTAGGAGGAGATAAAGCCAGGGAAAAACAGATATATGGACCCCTCTTCCAGTTCCTTTCCCCCATGGTGGTACTAGGACCACAGGAGTGTGTGCAACTTGTTTGCTTATTTCTGCAGGTATGGCCACCTTCATCTGCACCCAGCAACATGTGCTCGGAACACTTGTTTGCAAAAGCCGTTTGCAGTGCAGATACAAATCCATCTTGTGTGTTGCATCCATATATAATCTGCAACAGGCTCAATTGTCGACTACGTTTCCTTTCCCATTTAAAACTGCAGGCATCTCTCTAAGCAGAACAATGCCAGGTCTGAATCACTGCAACTCACATGCTCCTTTGGCTTAACTGCACATCATCTTGAGCAAGTCACTAAGTTTAGCCGCTGTTTCCCTCTCATTGATCCACTGGTGTTTTCAAACCTGCTTCCTATTTTAGATAGGACTGTGACATTGTGTGGGAGTGTTTTGTGCTGGAAAAGCATAGATGTTCATAAAATCCGCTAATGGAAAACGTATGGTGAATCTTATAAACTGCTTCCATCAATGAATAATTCGAATATTTATTTATTTGACATCCTAGTTAAGATCAACTGTGGTTAATCATCTTCAAACCATCCCTTCAGATCCTGGTTTGATGGACTAATCATAATTTAGAGGGGTGGCTCACATTCGGACCGTCACATTAAGCACAGTTAATTTAATTAGACCATGGTTTCATGAGATGTTTGAATGGCACCAGAGAGACAGGCAGACATCACAGCTCTCTGTTCACATCACTTGCCCTACGATAGTCCAGGGGGTAACCAAGAATGGAGATTGTGATGATGGGCAGGGCTGCCCTCCTCTAAGTGGGGCCTGGAGATCTTCCAGAATTACAGCTGATCTCCAGGAAACAGGGATCAGTTCCCCTGAAGAAGATGGCTGCTTTGGAGAAAGGAGTCTGTGACATTATGCCCCACTGAGCTTCCTCTCATCCTCAGACCCAGCCCTCCCCAGGTTCCACCCCCAAATATCCAGGAATTTCCCAAATTGTAGTTGGCGACTGTTGGGATGGGAGTGCTGATTCAGTTACAGGAGATGTTTGCTGAGCTGCTGCTATGAATATTGGCTGGGTTCCCCTTCTCCAGAAGTCTCCTCTTTCTTCCATTGTATGCTGACATTGCCCTGGCCTGGATAGCCCATACTAGCCTAATTACATCAGATCTCAGAACATAAGCAGGGTTGGCTCTGGTCAGTATTTGGATGGGGGATCACCAAGGAATACCAGGGTCATGATGTAGAGGCAGGCAATGGCAAACCACCTCTCTGAAATGTCTCTTGCCTTGAAAACTCTGCAGGGTCACACAGTAAGTCCATTGTAACTTGACAGCAAAAAAAAAAAAGCTACCAGTTGTACAAGGGGCAGGCCAGGGCTGCTTCTTCTTCTCCACTTTAGTGCCCAGGGATGGAGCTTTTCCTTAGGCCTCCCCAGCCCCAGTTCTTTCTGGCCCTCTGTCAGCAGTGAAATAAATTCTGTCTGCTTTTTGCCTTGTACTGTAGCTGAACTCTCAGTTGGAAATCTGCTGTCTCATAGGGAGGCTATGAGTTTCTCAGCAAACCTCTTTGGCACTTGAATGTACCTTGTCTGACACAGTCGGACTGTGAGCCGATCAGGGATAAATTCAGATTGCGCTGAGCAACTGGAACAGCTGGCAAGCCAGTTTGCAGCTGCTTGTTGGTTAGGAGCCAGCTCCAAGGGTACGGTTCTGACCCTGCCCACTCATCAAAATAGCTACACAGTGAAGTTGCAAATGGGAGAGAAGGAAGTGGTCCTTTCTCTTCCCTTTTCCAAGCTGGACAAGGATAGCAGCAACTTATGAGAGATGATATCCTTGCCCTCCCCCCCCCCGTGTTCTCTGCAACCCGTGCTGACAGTTTGGGGTGGGGAGAAGAGGAGAGACGTCAGCTGGACTTCTGATCACCCCCTCCTCAAATTTGCTATGTCTCAGCAAGTCTAGGAGGCAGTGAAGTTTCTAGGATAGAAGATCAAAAGAGCTCACCTTCCCGCTGATTGGTTGGCTTCTGATCTCCACCCACTCCCTCAGATGCTGGTTACAAAGTCAAATTGCCTCCACAGGAAAGCAGAAGTCGACTCCCAACTGATCCCTCATCAGATGGGAGTCATCTGCTGATGGCTGCAAGTAGTCCATCACTGCAAATACTCATGAAAAAGCTGCAAAAAAAAATATGAACAGCCAGTTGATTAATTGGCTGCTGGATCACCACCGGCAAATGGGAAATGAGCCCAACTTGCAAGTGTTTGAGCATCTCTTCTCTCTCAGAGGTAACCAAACAGTTTGATTCAGAGTAGGTACAGGCAGTTTTCCACAGAAGTGTATCAAGAGACATACAGCTCTTGTCTTAGGGCTGTTGGACTGCAAATCTTTGCACATGCACTGTAAGACTACCTGCCTTCTGCAGATTGCCAAATACAAGCCTTGGGGACTGCTGTGTGACACTGCCTCCTTTCTTGGCTTTGCAGACCCAACTCAAACTAGTTAACAGGTAACAGAAAACTGCGGGGAAAGATGAAGCCACTAAGGCTGTTGAGGGGCGGGGGTGGGGCACATGACGAAGTCCCTGCCCCTGCTTCCGGCCGCCCCACTTCCAGCCCTCATTCAGCCAGGAGGAGGCAGGAGAAGAGGGAGGGTAAGTTGCTTCCTCCCCACCTCTCCCCACCCCTGCCTGCCTGGGGCCAGGGAGGGCCTTGGCGGGGCTTCCTCGCACTCCCACTGGCCTTGCAGGTCCACCGCCGGGCCCCTGATGTCAGGGGGTGTGGCATATGCTAATGAGTTATGCTAATGAGTTCCCCTAGCTCTTTTTCTACGAAATGACCCCTGGTTAACAGGTAACAGAAAACTGAGGGGAAAGATGAAGCCACTAAGGCTGTTAATGCAGGCTTTCCCCCATAAGAGTAGGCCTTGCCCTGGGCCCCCAAAATCCTAGCTGTGCCATAGCTTGTGAAATATGTCCCAAAGAAAAGTATGAAGAAGAAGAAGAGCTGGTTTTTATAGCCCACTTTTCTCTACCCTAAGGAGTCTCCAAGTGGCTTACAATCACCTTCCCTTCCTCTCCCCACAACAGACACCTTGTGAGGTAGGTGGGGCGCAGAGAATTTTGAGAGAGTGGCCCAAGGTCACCCAGCAGGTTTTGTGTGGTGGAGTGGGGAAATCAAACCTGCTTCTCCAGATCAGAGTCCACCACTCTTAACCACTACACTACACTGAAACAACTCAGAGATATCAGCAGTAAACAAAGAGGGCCAGGAGAAACTGGTCCGAAAGCTTAGTCTTAACAAACACTTCCAGAGAGAGTGGTCCTCAAGTGCTGGACAGTTCAGTGATGTGCCATTCACCCTGCCTTTTCCCTCTATCAGCACCATTTGCCTCTTCTGATTTCCATAAAAGAGTCCATACAAGGACCACACCGTTCTAAGAACACATCAAGAGCTTCTGCTGGTGTGTCTGTATTCCCCCATAGAGTCCTTGCTGTGGAATCTGACAAGGGATAGGAGCCTGTCTTTTTTTAAAAAAAAACAAAAGCAATCCTTTATCTATTAAAAAAAGCCAAAAACCTGAAGCCCAGTGCCTTTAAAGTGACACCTGCAAAGCAAGGGCAAAGAGATGGGATATAGATACACTTTAATTACATCAGTGGTTAAATGGATGTTTAATTTTAATGAACTAGTAGTCTGGGGGCTCACGTCAATATCGGGAACGAGGGCTACCTTTGCTGAAGAGAGTATCTTGTTTCATTCTAAGTGAGAGACAAATGGATCTGCTCTGCGCTAATGGAGATGAAACACATCTTTGAGTTTTGTTCACCTAAGGAGGAAAATGCAGCCATCAATAGACTTTTAACCGCATAGGCCTTGATTGGAAATGTCTTTGTTAATCCCAGAGAGGCCAAGGTGTGCCGCCATGTGAATTAATGTTCGTTAGTAGTTGGGGTTGACCTCCTGCTACTGAAGAAGCCACTGTTTCAACAAGAAATGACACAGAATCCTTTGGCACCCTAAAGATTAACTTTAGGAGGGTGTCCTGAGTGAAAGCTTGCATCCTCAAATATATCCAAGGTTATCAATATGCAGTTATTTTTCCCCTACAAATATAGATGCATATAAGCAGAGGTTTACATGATTATAAAAGGTATAAAGAACTTGAACATAGAAAATAATTATTCACGGTCTCTACATCTCAGAATAATCTAATTAAATTACCAGCATGCTCGAGACAGGCAAAAGTTATCTTTTTCCTTTTTTGTTAGCCAACACAAAATCAGCATGTGGAATTCATTGCCTGAAGACATTGTGATACAAGCATAAATGGCTTTTATTAAACTTTGGGAGGAAAATGGGAGGGAAGGGTTACATCTATTAAGGAATATTAGTAACTACAAAGGGTTACTTCCTAATGGTAGGATGGTTTAGATCACCTGATGCTGGAATGACCATTTCTAGCTTATCATGTTTGAAATCTTCTCCCCAAGTTATTTGGCTGACCATTGACAGAAGCAGAAAACTTTGTGCAGAATTCTAAAGATGTACAAAACTCTCCGGGGGTGGGGTGGGGGGACACCTTCGGAAGATGAACAGTAGTCAGAGTGAGGACTGGATGTAATTATAGATTGCTAGCCCATTAGCAGTAAGGCCAAAATTTGGAGGTGTTTCATTTTCACTCCCAATGGGCTCAGAGATGCTCTGAACTGAAGTCAATTTCCACTGCCAAACAGTGTTCCCTCTAAGCTGAGTTAGTATGAGCTAGCTCACAGTTTTGTAGCCTCCGGCTCACACATTTCTGCCTTAGCTCAGGAAGGAGGGCTCCAGAGCAAACTAATTTATGCAGTAGCCAAATGGCTCACTCACAACTTTAATGCCAGTAGCTCACAAAGTAGAATTTTTACTCAGAAGATTCCACAGCTTAGAGGGAACATTGCTGCCAACCCATTGTGAAATGGTTCTTCACTGCAGGTATCTAAATAAAAATGTCCAATTTTAATTGTTAAATTTGTACTCTGTTTATGCTCAAAGGCTATGCTATCAGTCCAATCCTATGCAGTGTTACACTCATCTAAATTAATTGAAATAAATGGACTTAGAAGGGTACTTGGGATGGCAGTGTAAAATTACCTTTACAGGTAGTCAAGTCAAAGGTTTGTGGAACAGGTTTGTTTTTTTTCCTTTTACCTTTTAGTTTGCAAAAGCCAGTAGGATGTCAATTCATATGTTGATGGAGTTAGTGAAAATAACAATATATCTGTTTCTGTGGGAAACAGCACACACCCATATAAAGGTAGCTAGGACTTTTTGGAATCTGGCTGGTACTATTCTTTTTTTCTTTTCTTTTTTGGCCCCCTGGAGGGGATTTTTTATTGCATTTTTTAATAGACTACAAACTACAATGAAAAATTGGGAAGGGGTAACTACATCTACGGAGAAAGGAAAGAAAACCACTAATAACTAAAACCCCAAGAATAGGAGATCATAACAACAGTTTATATAACAAAGCTCCCGGTGACCCAGCAACGCCGCTGGTCGCCGGGGGCTGATTTGCCACTCCGAGGAAGACAGGCAGCAACAGAGCCTGACTCCTGGAGTCAGGACCCAGGCAGGGGGCGGAGCCGGCTTGATAAAATGGCCGGGCTCCGCTCCCGCCATTTAGCAGTTGCTCCGATGTGCTCGCCCACCCTCCCACCCTGTTCTTAGTGTAGGCTGTTGCTGGTTGCCTATTGGAACCAGGTAGGAATCTTTCGCTTCTACCCAGTATTGGCTTAATGGGTGGAGGTGTTTTCGCCTACCTTGCACTGAGAGCAGTGGATTGGATAGTTGGTTGTAGTGGTCGACACATAAATAGGTTGGTTACTTGGCAGGTTGGTGCAGGCACGAAACCAGAACCGGTGAGCACCTTATGGCATTTTTCCCCATTAGGGAACAGGGGGTCATCAGGAACTGCCTTCGGATTTCTAAGGTCCAGGGTGGGGAACGGTGATCACCTCCTCTGGGAACCTCTTCGGGTATGCTCCTCTCTGCAAGTTGAAAGGCTTCAGGGGTAGGTGCTCCTAGGTGGCAACCAGTTTGCTGGGCTGCCGGTCGTGAGCCAGACCGATGGCTCAAGACTGGAGCTGCGTGACCCGCCTGAGAAAAGGGCAAGGAGGTTGGTCAGGGGAGTGATACCTGTCTTGCCTGTTCCATGCTCGCTTATCTGGTCCCTTGCTGCAATGTTATGTTAAATAGTTAATAAAGTGGCCCTTGTTTACTTCCAAACTGTTGTCTGTCTCGTTATTCTGCCAGGAGGGGGGGCAAATGTTAATCTTAAATTGCTAGTATTACTTTGAACATAGTTGGTTATGCTAAATTATTTATCTTTTTATCCATTGGTTCAACTGTTTAAGACAACCCACAGAGCATCCCATAATAAAACTAAAGTTTTAAGGCTCAATTCAGAGTCCTTCGGCCTTCATTTTGTTTTGTCTTTTCTAATCCTCAATGTATATGCATGTCTGGGGGCAATCGCCCCCTTATCGTAAAGAGAGTCCTTGTCGGAAAACACCGAGTCCAATTCACCGCTGGATTTGCTGTCATCATCTTCTCGACCTCGGCTATCTCTCCCAACTGCAATCTCAGGAACTCATGTGCTTTAGGTATTTAGGGTCAATATTTTCTTTTTTATCGTGTAGTTTGAAAATGACGTATTCTGGAATTAACCATCTGTAGGCAATGCTGTTTGTTTGTAGAAAAAGGATTAGGTCTTTATATTTTTTCTCTTTTGCCTTATTTCAAATGGGATGTCTTTTAGAATCCTGATGATGTTGTCCCTGATTTTCAAGGGTGTTCCTGTAGTTGCTTTCAGGATAGAATCTGTCACATTCGTCTTTGAGAATCTGACCACTATTTCCCCAGACAGATTATTCTTCTTGATGTACATGGAATAGGACCTATAGACCACATCCATTTTGTTTGCAAGATATTCCCCTTTCAAATCTGTAACTGGGGCTAATGCTTCACTCAAGAGTTGCTTTAGATTCTTGCCTTTTAATTCTGGGACCCCTTGAAACCTGAGGACCAAATTTGCTTTCTCCATTTGCAGCTGTAAAAGTTGTGATTCTTACAAAGCTTGTTTCTTTTCCATAGGTAGTAAGTTTAGATTTAGGGTGAAAGGATCCATGGGTCACTTTAGATAATTCTTGATTGTTGTAACCAATAACTGTTTATATATCTCCCCCCCACCTTGTTTTATGAAACTGATATTATACAGGCAGCCTCTGCATCCACATATAAAATTCTAACTTGGCTCATGCTTACCAGGATACTAAAAGGAGGTAGAGACTTTCTTGAATACAATAAGTGACGTTTCCAAGGTTTCCTCTTACATCCATGGTGGCTTTGTGTTACCAAGAAGCCATTCCAGATTGCACTGTTAAAGAGACTCTTTTACTCTCAATGCATTGCTGGACTGTGAATTAGGTGCCAGGGCAATGGACAGAGCTGTGGTCCTAAGCTGAGTGCCCCATGCTGGGCTATGGAGTGTATACTGTGGCCAGGGCAGCCTTGTGCCATAGGTGCATGCCAAGCCAGACCTGTATCCAAGACTACAGAGGACTTCTGCCCATGCTCCACTCGGCACCTGCACAAGCACCATGATGCAGACCAGCAGCCCCGGTCTCTGTGAACACAGAAACAGCAGCAGACCAGAGAGGAGCCATGTTCTGAAAGAGGCCAGATGTTCCTGCAAAGAAGCCATGAAGGCATCACTTCTCCACCATACAGCACGTTCCTTTTCCCCGGGTAATCCTCAAACGAAGAGTGTTGCCCATCTAGAAGCAAAAGGTGTCATTGAGCCTTCTTGCTACCATTCCAGAAGAAGCCCATGATAAGCATTGAATTGTCAAAGTGATTGCACCCTCTTTCCCCCTTCCCTTATCTCACCCCTTCCCCAAAAGGTGTCACTCCCTCAAGCACATCAACCTTAAATTGCCCAACTGTTGTTTCCTTTGTCCTACGCATCCTAAGGTATTGTTGTTGTTTTTCTTCTACATTTCCTGGGAACCAGTGACCACCTGGCTCTTGCCTCAGGTCACAAAATTGGCTACTTAAAGGAAACTCTCAGCACATGCAATGGAGCTCTCACCCCCACCCCACCTTTCAGGTTCCATCCCTGATCATTTTGGGACCACTCCATGTGTGTTGATGGCCAGCTCACAACCCACTCCTCCTCTCTGTTTGTCTTCTCTTTTCGGTGCACAGTCTGCTCATCTCACTGGACAGGTAATGTATCACCCACCAACGATATACCTGCTAATGTGAAAGTCACTGTCTTTTCCTGCCTAATTCTTCCTAGATCTCTATTGAGTGTTTATGTGTGCTAGTCATTTTTGCATGCTTGATAATAATTAAGTAAAAGACCTATTATCACATCAACCTGGTCTCCTAATCTATTCATGGGCTCTGGGAATGCTGACTCTGGTATACACAGGTTATGTCCCTGCGTTGTATGCCAATTGTCAGTATTCCATGTAATGTTAAGTCATGCTGTAGATCATAGGCATCTAACTGACAGGAGCTGACAGCTCTAAGTGTTACAGGAGCTGGCTCAAACTAGTTCCAGCTGGTCATTGCTAGAGCTAATTAGCAATGGGTCACAGTGACTCAGCATTGGCTGTGATTGGCCAGTGGTTGTATATATTCAGTGAGGAACTGTAGTATTCATTCCTTCTTGGAATGCGAGTGTCAGCGGAGCATTACGTTGCTCAGTATAAAGATTTGGTGAGAGGCTTGTATAATAAACTGTATATTATTTGTACATAAGCCTGAAAGACTCCCGTCTTTATTGGATAATCCTTGCACCCATGTTTGGTCTGCTGTGGGCTTACACCGCCTAATACTGACACCAATTGCTCTTTAATATCATAACTCCCCCAAGCTTGATAAGAAATAAAGCAATTTGACTAACATTTGTGTGTGTGTGGGTTGGGCAGGTGGATTCTTAACAGGGAGGGACAGAGACAAAAATAATGAATCTGGGTTACTTCTGATTTACAATATGTTGCTACCAGTGAATAGGAATCCTATAGATGTGGAAAATGGGGTGGAATAAATCTAACTCCTCAATGAGATCTGGCAACTTGCAGCCTGGGCTGGCTGAGTAAATTCTGTATATCCCACGGTAGAATAAGGTTCCCATGGGACATGTTTGAGCATACCCCCATTTCAAAATACAGCAGTATCACTGATAAAAATGTCTTCGCTGATAAAGATGCCTTCATAATTAATATGGGAATATCACTGCAGAGTTGGTGATGTAGAAGGGGACTCACTCATACAAAATCGAATTAAAGTTACTCTGATCTGAACTGAATCAGCTTTTCTCCAGCTGAACATAGGATCTGCAGGTACCATAGTCAGTACAGAAATTTACCAGTGCTGATGGGGCTGCTGTAAGTAGCATTGTTGCCAAAGGCACTGTACATAGAAATGCACAACTTAGTGAAGAAGTACTTTCAAGTGTAGGATTTGCCTAAGGGATGTTTATATTGTATGTCAGTTTGGTTATCTTACTTACCGTGAGTTAATGTTGTAATGTTATAGGGGGTTGAATCTAAGGTGTTTGAAATGAATTGGCACATTGACCTTAAACATGTGGTGCTGTTGAATGTACCTGTGATTACTGTCACCAAGGAGACCCATTAGTATATAATTCATAGGACTGTATAATTCACAGGGCATGTGGTTAATTATGGCTCCACCTTATCCTCTCTGAGGACACATGAATGTAGAGGGTTGCTTTTATGAGCCATGAATCTATGGGTAGAGCCATTCACTGCTGAGTACTGATTCTCATGGTCATGATAGCTGAAATAAGTCCTAAATCCACAGAGGTCTCCATTTGTAGTCATGGTGGATGAATATGTCCCTTTCCTGTTCATTTTGTTTCTGTATGTTCTCATTTGAGTGGTTTTGGACTGTCAATGTTTGTTGCTGTTTTTAGTTTTTATACATTTTAGACAATTTATGCGCAATTTAATACAGTATTTAGATTTTAGTGCATATCATGTATACATGTAACACACCAGTACATTTATACATGTAACATAACCAGTAATGTATAATGCTGATCCACTGACACACAAATAACATGGAAAATGCATATGTTTTATGAGGGGGGAAATGGTATGTGGAGATTGAAGGGGGCGGGGAAACAAAAATCAAACAAACGAAAAAGCTCATAGGTTGATTTGCACAAGGGAGAAGCCAAATTAAAATGAAGATGTTCGAATTCAAATAAGATCTAGCAGGGGAGGCCATGTTGAGGTCGGGGATACTGGTAATGGGGGGCAAGGGAGGTATGCCGGTGGAACAAGGTGGAATAAGGGAAGGAGGCAGAGATATGGTAAGGCTCAATCCCCTTCCTACCTGCATCCTGGCATGTGTGACCAATTACTGGGTGACGGCGGATGAGACTGTCACCCTGAACCAACTTGCCCCCCACCCAGTTTCTCAGTTCTTCACCAGCCCCAGACTAAAGGGCAGGTGGTGGCGGCGTTGCTTATCTGGGAGTCTTTCTCATTCAGGGTGCTCCCCACACCAAAAATTGCTGGCATTGAATGTGTTGGTCTAGTGTGGGAGGCTGAGGAAAGTTTGGCTATCTGACTGGTGTACCGACTGCCTGATGCACCAGCAGATACCCTGCTGGGCTTGTTGGAGTCCGTATCAAACTGGGTACTGGAATACTCCAGGCTGCTGGTACTGGGGGGCTTCAATGTCTATGCTAATGAGTCAGCATCCTCTCAAGCCAGGGACCTAATGTCATCCATGGTGGCAATGGGACTCTCCCAGTTTGTACTGGCTCCTACACACCAAGCAGGCCACACACTGGACCTTATCTTCGGGACAGAGATAAATGTGGATCTGGAGGCTGCTGATGCAGAGCCATGGTCAGACCACTTCACTCTGGCCCAGCTGAATGTTCCTAACCCTCCCTGTTTAGGTGGTGAGTGAATTTATGCTAGCCTGCCGAGACTAATGGACCCAAATAGGTTCTAGGATGCTCTGTAGAATTTGTTGCCCCCTGGCGATTCATTGGATGAGCTGGTGGAGGACTGGCACAGTCAGCTTCCCAAAGGCATTGATGTAATCACAAACACCCTGGCACCCTCTCTGCTATTCTGCCAAAGTAGCCCTGTGGTATAACCCAGTGCTGTGGAGGATAAAATGAGACCTGAGATGGCTAGAATGAGGGTGGCGGCAGACTCATGACAAAGTTGCAAGAACATCTTATAGGACATTTATGGAAGCCTATGAGATGTCAGTGAAGACCACTAAGAAGGATTTCTATACAGCCTCCACTGCATCTGTGAGCTCTCAGCTGGCCGAATTATTTAGCACAATCAATTGTTGACTTCCTTGCCGCAAGGCAAACAAAATGATAAAGAATTGGCTATTGGCTGTGAGGCATTTGTGAGTTATTTTGCAGACAAAATCTTGTCGCTCCACCAGGAACTTCTGGCCACAATTAATAAGTTAATAAGTAAGGGAACTGGAAGCTTCTGATGGTAGAAGATCAGAATAGCACACGCCGAGATAGAAAGGATGTAACTGTCACACAAACACATAGGCAGAGAAGGAACCAAGCTATCCCGCGGAGGAAGAGATGAGTAATGGTGGTTGGTGACTCCCTGCTGAGAGGGACGGAAGAAGTTGTGTGCAGGCTGGACAAGGAGTTTTGAGAGGTTTGTTGCCTTCCTGGATCATGTATCGAAGATGTGACTGAGAGAATTACAAGACTGGTCAAAACCTCTGACAGCTACCCACTTCTGCTGATACGGCCCAAAGAAACCTTGAATGGATCTCCAAAGACTATGGGGCTCTGGGCAAAAAGGTGAAAGATCTGGGGGCACAGGTGGTGTTCTCCTCCATTTTACCCCTTGAGGGCCATGGAACTGGAAGGGAGAACAGGATACTGGAGGTGAATTGCTGGTTACGTAGATGGTGCCATCGAGAGGGATTTGGCTTCTTGGACCATGGTATGTACCTCCGACATGAGGGACTGTTGGCAATGGATGGAGTGTAACTTACTAAGAATAGGAGAAATGTCTTTGCTGGAAGACTTACAAACCTGATCAGGAGGGCTTTAAACTGAAGTAATTGGGGGTGGGAAGAAAAAGCCTGATGTTGTGCAGCATCCCCAACGCTAAGTTAAAGGAAGGGGGTGATCAGAGAATAAATGAACGGGAGAGAGGTGAGTTCAGTAATTTTCAGGTAAATTCGAAGGGACCTATGGTAGGAAAGGATGTTTGTACACTGAGATGTCTTTATACTAGTGCACAGAATATGGGAAATAAACAGGATGAACTTGAACTTCAAATATTGGAAAGTAAGTATGATCTGATAGGTATCACTGACACTTGGTGGGATGAGTCTCATATATGGAGCACAGTAATTGAAGGATATACCTTGTTCAAACGGAACAGAATAAACAAAAAAGGAGGTGGGGTAGCACTATATGTCAAGAATGATTACACTTGCACTGAAATTCAGGTTTTCAAGAGTTGCCTTGTAGGAAGTGTGTGGGTAAGGATAGAGTGAGGGAAAAAAGATGGTGATATTGTTATGGGGGTATACTACAGACCCCTGAACCAACTGGAGGAACTGGATGGTGCATTTGTACAACAGCTTGTTAAACATTCACAGAGACAGGATGTAGTGGTTATGGGAGATTTTAACTATCCAGATATTTGCTGGAAATCTAACTCTGCTAGACATGGGGCATCCCGCAGATTCTTGAATAGTCTTGCAGACAACTTCATCTCTCAGAAGGTGGAGGTGGGAACCAGAGGATCTGCTATCCTAGATTTAATCCTGACTAACAGGAAAGAACTGGTTGAGGAAGTGAATGTTGTGGGATCCTTGGGGAATAGTGACCATGTCAGCTTGGAATTTGACATAGAGAAGGATGTGAAACCAGGACATAGTAGGACTCATATCCTGGACTTCGGGAAAGCTGATTTTAAAAAACTCAGAGAAATATTAGGTAGGATCCCGTGGCTGGAAATGTTGAGGAGGAAATCTGCACAAGAAGGATGGGAGATGCTGAAAAATGAAGTGCTTAAGGCACAATCACAAACTGCCCTGGTGAGAAAGAAAGGTGGGAGACGGGTAATGAAGCCGAGGTGGCTGAACAAGGAACTCTCTGAAGAGCTAAGACTAAAAAGGGAAATGTACAGGAAATGGAAGGAGGAACAAATTACTGAGGATGAATATAAGAAGCAGGATTGAATCTGTAGGGATGGTTTCAGAATGGAGCTGAGCCTTGTGAGGGATGCTAAAATCTCCAGGGCTGGATGGCTTGCATCCCAGGGTGCTAAAAGAAATTGCAGATGTTATTTCAGAGCCTCTGGCTCTAATTTTTGAGGTTTCCTGCAGTACTGGTGTTGTGCTGGAATACTGGAGAAGAG